>NC_052164.1:22849648-23149648 GCF_902713615.1 Scyliorhinus canicula | reverse complement strand
GCAAACATATTCTATGCAAAGCCTTATTCAAATTCACAGCTAAACGAAACTTGACATCCGAACAGTGAGGATAATACAGTTGCACATTCTTCTGGTACCTATTCTATGAAGAGACTTTTTAAAATATCTTAAAATGTTCTTTTGTAATTTAGTTTAGAGAACAGCAAATGGGAAAAGTTTTATTCCCTCTGTTTGGTTTCACAGCGAGCTTCAAAACAAGTACCTCTGATGGCTGTACTGAAAATGGTCCCTTTCCCATTTGCCAAATTCCTTGTCAGCACCGGCATTATCCATTGGATCTCCACGATATTTAAGCTTGCAAGCACAAGCCTTATGGAGGTGGTCAATGAACTAACAGCGAACCAGGATCTCAGAGCAGTCTTTTGTTACATGTTTACCGGTAAGAGGAATTTTTTACTCCCTTTGTTCCTCGTCTCTCCTATTTTCATAGGTAATATCTCAGCTTAAACCCTTATTCATGTTAACAATGAATGTCTTTCAGTTGCTGATTCAGTTGACAACCTGTGTGTTTCAATGTTCCTTTTTTTATGATGTGGGAGGTGCCTTCTTTTATAGTCACCGTTGATGTTTTTACTTGGACAGACATCAAACAATATCAATGATTACTGCACAATTTAATTTGGCTTTGATGGTGCAGGAACGATCAGAAATGCCCTGGACTGGATTCTCCGTGGCCTGACGCCGAAATCGTGATCGGTTTGACGTCGGTCAGCCATGCTTCGCCCACTCTAAACTGCTATTATGTGGCGTGCGCCGCGCGCCGTTTCAATGGCATTAGCACGTCATCGGCCGGCCCGTAGCTCTGCCCTCGATGGGCTGAGTTCCTGATGGCGCGGGCCACGTGTGGTCCCGAGCGTGCGGGAACCCGGCGTGCCAGCTGCGGATAGTGTCCAGTGCCGCCTGCAGGGAGGCTTCTGCTGGAGCTGGGGGGGCTGATATGGGGTGGCCAGGGGGCAGGTTGAGTTTGCGCACGGTCAATGCCATGTTGTACGGTGCGATTGGTTCAGGTCGTCAGCCATGCGCATGTGCACCCGCGACCCGACCATTCTCCGCCCTATTACGCCGTTGACGGTGACAGTTTCAGTTGGCGCCAGTGCTAGTCCCTCACCAGTACCGGAATCGATGAGCGTTTTACGACGATTTTTCGGTCGTGAAAAACCACACATGCTCCACTAGCATATTAGCATTTAGTCTCCCAAAGGAAGAATCCAGCCCCCTATCGTTTTCATCGCATAAATATTTGGGGCGTGATTTTCAAGTCCTTCCCACCAGCGGGATCATCCAGCCCCGTCGAAGGCCACCTCCCCTCGGCGGGTTCCCAGTCAGTGGGGCGGGTAAGCAATACAGATTGCCATTGACTTGGGCCGAGCTGGTAGATACCAGTGGTGGCCAATGTCAAGCTGACTCCTCCGCCAGCAAACATGCCACCAGTGCGTGGCAGGGGTGCGGGAGGGGGGGGGCGGTCCAAAATCCTGGCCGTTATTTCATTCTAGCTTCTACCTGCTTATGAAGCTTGATTTGTAATCAACTACCTCAAGAAGCTCAACACATCCAGGATAAAAACTTTAGGGGCGGCACGGTAGCATTGTGGGTAGCACAAATGCTTCACAGCTCCAGGGTCCCAGGTCTCAGGTTCGATTCTGGCTTGGGTCACTGTCTGTGCGGAGTCTGCACGTTCTCCCCGTGTGTGCGTGGGTTTCCTCCGGGTGCTCCGGTTTCCTCCCACAGTCCGAAGATGTGCAGGTTAGGTGGATTGGCCATGATAAATTGCCCTTAGTGTCCAAAATGGCCCTTAGTGTTGGGTGGAGTTACTGGGTTATGGGGATCGGGTGGAGGTGTTGACCTTGGGTAGGGTGCTCTTTCCAAGAGCCGGTGCAAACTCGATGGGCCGAATGGCCTCCTTCTGCACTGTAAATTCTATGAAAAGGTGGGATTTTGGCATTTAGAACCACCCCCCACTCCCGCTCCCCCAACCCCCTATATTTACAAGTCAAAATGGTGTGTTACCTGAAGGCGAAAGTTACAGCCAATGGTAATCCCACGCACCACTCCCTTTATCCTTCTAAATGGTAGAGGTCACGGATTTGAGAGGTCCTGTTGAAGCAACATTGGGTAGCTGTTTCAGTGTATCTTTACCCGCTCTAGTCATATTTGACAAATGTTAAAGATGTTGGACTGGTTGCCCATCAAGTGAACATGCTTTGTCCTGGATGGTGTTGAACCTCTTGAGCGTTGATTGAGCTGCACTCATCCAGACAAGTGGTGAGTGCTCCATCACACTCCTGACTTACACCTTGTCGATGGTGGACAGATTTTAGGGAATCAAGAAGTGAGTGACTCTCTGCAGAATTCGCAGCCTCTGACCTGCTCTTGGCGCCACAGTATTTATGTGGCTGGTCCGGTTCATTTTTCTGGTCAATGATAACTCCCATGATGTTGACAGTGGGGGATTTGCCGATGGCATTCCTACTGAGTTTCAAAGGAGATGGTTAAATGATCTCACTTTGGCTATGATCATTACCGGGCACTTATGTGGCATGAATGTTCACTAAACGGGAACAATTTAACACAGGCATGCATGACAATTATTACAAAATGTTGATCACAGAAATGTGTGAGTGTACAGATTATAGATTCATGGTAGAAATTATGGTTTCCTTCCATCTTCTGATTGGTCTGAAGGGACAAGTACAAGAGTTACAGGGAACATAAAAAGATAAAATTCTGTTTGGTTCATTAGGTGTTGCTCCCAAAGATACCAGCTTTGTTATGAATGCACTACTCGTGCATCACTATAAGCGTGGAGCATGGTACCCCAAAGGAGGGGCCAGTGAGATCGCCTTCCATATTACCCCAGTTATCCAGAAGGCAGGTGGGGAAGTTCTTGTCCGCGCTCCGGTTCAAAGGATATTGATAAACGAAGATGGGGAGGCCGTTGGTGAGTTTGAATTTGCAATGCTTTTCTTTGGGATATCCTCAATTACTTTCTGCTGCTGCTCCTTTGCCAAAAAGGCAGGACAGTTCTAGCCATCAGCAATCAGTCAGTACTATCCTTTAGGAAACCCACCGTCAGCCCTCTTCGAATAGTTTTCAGCTGAACAATACCCTCCGCATCCTAAACCAAGTTTCATTTCACCTTTCGATGGGCCAGCTCAAACGTGTAACCTTTCAGCTTAACAGAGTTAGGTCTGACTATCCGTCCGTCCAGGAATTCAAACCTATTTGGAAGTCTAATATATGACAATGTTAAATACTTGAAATGTCCATTGCTTATCCTGATTCAAGCAAAAATTCTGAACATGAAATACTTTATTGGTGAGCAAATAAGGAAGCATAAAGCAGATTGCATTGTGCTCGGAGCTGGTGGCAACATTGGCAGCAAAAGAGAAGATTTTCAATCTTGGAAGAAAGCACCTGAGAGGAGGAAAGTTTTTTTTAAAAATTCATTCCCAGGAACTGGACGTCGCTGGTTGGGCCGGTATTTGTTACCCATCCCTAATTGCCCCTGAACTGAATGATTTGCTAGGTCATTTCAGAGGGCATTTAATACTCAATCACACTGCTGGATGCCTGGAGTCACATGGAGGCCAGACTGGGTAAGGTCAGCAGATTTCCTACCCTAAAGGACATTAATGAACCAGATGGGTTTTTATGACAATCAACAATGGTTTCATGGTCATCATCAGACTTCTAATTCCAGATTTTTATTGAATTCAAATTTCACCATCTGCCACGGTGGGATTTGAACCCACATCACCCGAGCATTACCCTGGGCCGCTGGATTACTAGTCCAACCCAAGCTTGCCCTTATTCAATTACTTCCTCAACCCATCAGTAATGCACCTTCCCTCACGCCAACCTATGTGGCTAAACCCAGCACACCGAGGAGTAACAGCTGAAAACCTATATCAGGACAAGATTTCCACCAGAAACCAGTCCCTTGGCGTAGACCCCAGTGTTTGTCCAGCCGACTTTGATCTGCCAGGGTAACATTGGGCATTTGTAAACCATTTCCAGACTGGACAGGCCTCTGTGCCAGCCAGCCAACATTAGTGGGGCCACCAAGAGTATCCAGGCTAGAGCTGTGATGCAGCACACACAATGCCCCACATTGGAGAAGATTGTCCACTGACTATACGTGAAGAAGTCTGAAAGAACTCCATCGAGCTACCAACAAGGCGACTGCTTGGCTCTGTCACTATGCACACACCAAACAAATTAATAAATGGACACTGAGTTTGTCCTTTTTCATTCCAATCAATCAGAGGTACTCAAAGCTCTATCTAAATGCACAGTTATTTCAGTGTGTATATGATGTGGACTGGGCTGCTTAACACCTGTTCCAGCTCGACATGTCTTTCCTTCCCCCCCCCCCCCCCCCCCCAACTCCCAACCCCTGCCTTCAAGGGAAGACCAACGAGGGGCCGAAACATTGGGTGCCATGTTAAGGGCCATTTAAGGGCCTCGTCCACTCAGACTTTACCCACAATGGGAAAGGCCCAACCCAGGTGTGGAGCTAGTCAGGTTTCACTGGTTGGCCTGGTGGCCAGTGAAGTGGGAGGGTGATTGGTGACTTCTTTACGGGCACCCTCTCCATGTCCATCAGAGACGCCACTTCCCAAGGTCTTTCCATTTCCACGTTACTCCCACCCGCATCCCCTGTCCACCGTGCCCACCAAGACTTGCTTTTAACCAGGGCTTTCCAACCTGACCCTTCAAGATTCCAGAATCACCTTCAAGCCCAGAACCACCTTCAACAGGGTTCACTGCAGTCCGAGCTGTGGCCACCATTCTTGGTAATGCTGCTGGGACCCGGAGAGCTGCCGTCCATTTGCGTAACTGGCAACTCTGGGAAACAGGACCTTCTCCCCAGTTAGACCCACCTCAAGCCAATTGATAACCCCGCCGTTGTTAAATGGGTGCAGGGCTCACCGCTTGATTTTTATTCCGTGAGGGCAGTCATCCCCAGTAGAATTCAGCCCCCTGTTTCTGCCTTCTGAATTGGCCACTGGTGAGTTTAAAGAAGATTGGAATCACCGGACATTATCAGTGGAGTTCTTCCAAACACCGTTGGTGGATTTAATGGAAGGCAGCAAGAACTTGGCAAGAGGCCCAAAAATCGGTTTTCTACTGCCGTGAATTTCTAGTGGGATCTTGACAGATCGGGAAACACGCTGTTGGCCGGTGTGAAACTTATTTGAATCACGGAAATGGGATGCGGATGAAGGACCAACCACCCACGCCCAATTCTCTGTGATGCCAGCGGAAAAACACCTCATGGCGAAACAGGTTTAGAAAATGTGGCATGCGGAAGTCTGGACTCACCTGAAAAATGGGAGGCCGCCAGAAGCTCTGGACCCCGAACACCACTGCGGGGGGACCAGCTGAAAGTGAACCTTCCAAATTAGATGTCCTGGAGGTGGTGCATCTTTCAGCCGCAGAATGTTGCTGAAGATCCATCCTCTTTCTCAGGAGATCCACCTTCTTTCATCAATAGTGGGTCAGTGATGTTGGGCACCTCTTCGCTGTGACCCCCTCCCAGATAGGGTGGAGGAAAAAGCACCATCAAGCATGCCCCACCATGGAAAATGGCCTCCTTCTTCTCTGCAGGAATTCATGGCAAAGGGGTGCACAGAATTTATTCTGGTACTGTTCATTCAAACCCTATGGTAAACATAATGTAAATAGGAACACAATGACTTCAAACTTCACATCAGGTAAAGTGGATCGAGTGGAAGATGTTTGTTTCCTCACTCCCATTAACAGCCCACCTCAAAGGACTTCCTCCACATCCTATGTCAGCAGACTCATGTTAACATCCTACACTAGCAGAGTAGTTAGCACAGTTGCTTCACAGCTCCAGAGTCCCAGGTTCGATTCCCAGCTTGTGTCACTGTCAGTGTGGAGTCTGCATGTTACCCCCCTGTCAGCGTGGGTTTCCTCCGGGTGCTCCCGGTTTCCTCCCATAGTCCAAAGACGTGCAGGTTAAGCGGATTGGCCATGTAAATTGCCCTTAAGTTAGGTGGGGTTACTGGTTTACGGGGATAGGGTGGAGGAGAGGGCTTAAGTGGGGTGCACTTTCCAAGAGCCAGTGCAGACCCGATGGGCCAAATGGCCTCCTTCTGCACTGTAAATTCTATGATCTATGATTAGGGAAAATTAGTCCAGGACTGACATTCACACTGTTGGAAGATCAGATCTATTTCCTTTTAAAATCCATGTCCTGGGGCAGGATTTTCCCTGCTGGCTTCAGAGCCCCAAAATCAGGATCAAATGGGTATTGTGCGGGAAACGGTCGCCCAGCAGTTATTTTCCCCAAATTGGCCGAAATGGGGCCGGGAGCAGGTTTGCCATCTAATTAAGGATGGTGGGCAGCCTTTCAAAACAGGAGGGACAATAGGAAGAAGCAGGCTGCAGCTCAAGATGGTGATGTCCTCTCTCCAACTCTTTTAACTTTAAAGTTAAAAATTTGCTTAGCAGAGGAGCCACTATTGTGAGAGAATGTACCTTCACTGGTTGGCATGAGGATGGCGCTATAACCAGGGATGGGGCGAGGGCATCAAACCCTGCCTGGAGTACTCTTTCCCACCTCCTCTGGTCTGCCTCTGGGAGGGGACCCCCCTCCCCCCTTAGTGTCCAAAAAATGTTAGGTGGGGTTACTGGGTAATGGGGATAGGGTGGAGGTGTGGGTTTGGGTAGGGTGCTCTTTCCAAGGGCTGGTGCAAACTCCTTCTGCACTATACGTTCAATGATTCTATACCATCAAATCGGTATGCCAGTTGACCACACAGAACTCCATGCCCGCCAACCTTCCTCTTCATCCCAGTCAAGGCCTAAAAATGCAGGTCCCATTAAACTTATAGTCCCAGTTTAACTAATGGTTGAAATAATTCATACTTCCAGGATTTAAGTTTGTTGGCATAAATATCATCAACAACCTGGCTAATTTGGGTCAAGAACTTTGAGTGAATGAAGTTTGGAAATTGTAAGCCTCAGGGCGTTCATCACCGGCAAGCCTCAACAATTAGTTTGAGGAAAAAAAATGTTAAATCAGCATGTTTGTTTGAATCACTTTCATGACTTTGATTTGCTGCACTTGAAACTTCTTCACGACAAACATTTATTTTTCCTGGTTGTAGGAGTGGCTGTAAATAAAGGACAGGAGGAAGTGTATATATATGCCGCTTCAGTGATCTCTGATGCTGGAGTATTCAACACTTACGAACGTCTTTTACCTAAAGAAATACAAGCCCGACCTGGTAAGAGAATAACCTGCTTTATCAAATAGACAACAGAATTTATTGGTGTCAACCTCAGTAGTGTTCTGCATGTGCATCATTGATATATTGTAACTTCCAGAACACGGGATTGTTAAATAGCTGGTCTTTATAGGATGTGCATCTCTGGTTATAAATAGCAGCATTTTCCTGTGGTTTCAATGAAAACCATCAAGTGACTTCACTGGGAAAGAGCTTTGTTGGTATTACTGAAGATATCAGGAAAGATTACAATGCCTGGGTTACTTCAATCTTAAATTGCCCCATTTTATTTTTAAATTTACTCATTCATGGGTATGAAATGTATTGCCCATCCCCAGTTACCATGGAACTGAATGGTTTGCTTGGAAGGCATTTAAGTGTCAACCAGACTGCCGTGGGTCTAGAGTCACGTGTAAGTCAGATCGGGTAACAACGACAGATTTCCTTCCCTAAAGGACATTAGTAAATCAAATGAGCTTTTGCAACAATCGGCAATGGATTTATCGTCATCATTCGACTATTAATTCTAAATTTTTATTAATTTCAAGTTTCAACATCTGTCATGGTGGGATTTGAACCCAGGTCCCCAGAGCATTGCCCTGGGTCACTGGATTGCTGGCCCAATGTCAGTACCGCTGTGCCACCACCCTCTCAATTTCTCCCATCCACTACATAAATAGGTGAATTGTGAACGGGTTCGCCATGCAGCAGCATGCAGCAGTGATAATGCAGATCAATATTTTTTTCCCATGCAGCCATTCGATCCCAGCTTGACATGGTCCAGCACAGCATGGGATCATTCCTTGTCTTTGTTGGTCTCAAAGGTACAACAGAAGACTTAGGATTGAAGGCAAGAAATTACTGGATTTATCAAAGTAACAACCTGGATGAGCTGTAAGTCAAACTCAATACCAGCAACTGAATGTTGCACAAGGTTGGGGGGGGGGGGGGGGGGGGGGGGGCAGTAATAGCAAATGAAATATATTTCTACTATTGTAGCTGGTGGCATTTAAATCGACCTTTGAAGGCTCAAAAAATCCCACCAAAAATGGGGGTCGATTTATTACCCGAGTACAAAATATGAGCCATCGAGGTTTGGTGTATGTGGCTGCCATATTGAATTGTGAAATAAAAACACCAGTGTTGCAAATTTTAAAAGTTATATATTTTATCCAATAAATTAATTCCATATGCTTGCCTTTTAACCACAATTTTTGTTTAATTAAATGGTCAAATTCATTATCTTTGGCATTCGACGCAAAGCGCTCTCATCAAATTCATTCCGAATCACTTTGGCAATGTCATCATCATAAGGATTCCAGTCTGGATCAGATTTGGCACTTTCAGTTTTAGAGTCAAACCTTCACAACAAATCACCTTCGGCAGCACAGTGCCGTGGGAGCACTTTGGCGGCACAGTGGCATGGTAGCACTGTGGTTAGCATTCCTGCCTCACAGCATGAGGGACCCGAGTTCAATTCCAGCCTTGGCTGTCTGTCTGTGTGGAGTTTACACTTTCTCCTCGTGTCTGCATGTATTTCCTCCGGGTCCTCTGCTTTCGTCCCACGTTTCAAAGATGTACAGATTAGGTTATGGGGTTACGGGGGTCGGACGGTGTTGTGTTCTGTGTGATGACCATTGCAATGATGTACACAGAACATCTAGTTGTTTAACTAGAAAGTGATTCATTAACAAACACGTAGAAAGATAACTAATGAACTATAATACAGACGATGGCTACTAAATTAATTCAATGAATTCTCCTGGAGCTACTCTATGTGTGACTATCCTATTGTGTGACTCACTACCAACTACCAGGACTGGGATTCTCCAATCCCGCGGCCAAGTTCTGATGTCGGCGTGAACCACTCCGGCGTCAACTGTCCTCAATTGTCCGGTATGCTCCCCTTTCTAGGGGGCGAGGTTGGCGCCGGAGTGGTCCCCGCAGCTCCAGACGGCGCACCACGGTCGGCGTGATTCCGCGCATGCGCGTGGGTTCCCATCTCCGTGCCAGCCCCCGGGCAATATGGCAGAGCCCTACAGGGGCCCGGCGTGGAGGAACATCCCCCTCCCCCCTCCCCGGAACTAACCCGCCCGCCGATCGGTAGGCCCCGATCGCGGGCCAGGCCACCATGGAGGCCCCCCCCCCCCCCCGGGGTCGGATACCCCCCTCCCTCCAAGATGGCCCCCGCAGACCCACCTTCCAGGTCCCGCCGTGTGGGACCTGAATAACCCACACCGGCGGAACTCGACCGAACTCGGAGAGCACTCGACCCGTTGAGGCCTGGAGAATCACCGGGGGGGGGGGGGGGGGGGCTTTCAACGGCCCCTGACCGGCGCGGTGGCGATCCCGCGGGCACCCGAAAATCGGCGCCAGAGAATTAGCGAGCAAGGGTCAGGCCGGAGACTCAGCCCACGTGTCTCATGGTAGATCTCTATCGCCATCTGCTGGTCAGAGGTTGTACCGATAACTATGTGCACTGACAGACAACTATATACATTGATGTGTGCATGCAAATCACCACAAATGGGGAGTAGGCCCAGGTGGAGTGCTTTTTCGGAGGTTTGGTGCAGACCCGATGAGCCAAATGGCTTCCTTCTCTGTAGGGATTCTATAGAATATCAATCCATTCCCCTGGATATTCTACAATTTTTGAACAACCTGATGACAATTTGTGCATTAATGGCTTTGCACAATTTGATGAGTAGACCACACAAAACAACAAATTACACAGTGCTCATATTCCTACTCTTTCTGAAGATGCTGTCTCCGTCAACCACCCACCTATTCCATTTGGTGCGCACAAGACCCTCAAATGGCGTGTTGAGGCACAAATTCAAAGTTTGAAATACAGACATAAGAACGTAAGCGATAAGAGCAGGAGCCGGCCATTCAGCCCTTCGAGCCCACTCTGCCATTCAATGAGATTATGGCCGATCTTCTACTCTAATATTCTTGCATTATCCCCTTATCCCTTGATGAGTTTACTATGTACAAATGTATTGATACCAGTCTTGAACATACTCTTTAACTGAGCTTCCACCTGGAGCAGAGAATTCCACTGATTCACTACCCCCTGAGCGAAGAAATCCCTCTACATATCTGGGGCGAAATTCTCCGACCCCCAGCAGGGTCGGAGAATCGCCTGGGGCCGCCTAAAATCCCGCCCCCGCCGTGGCAGAGATTCTCCGCCACCCGGGAAGTGGTGGGGGCAGGAATCTCGCCACTCCGATCGGAGAGGCCCCTGCGGTGATTCTCCGGCCCGGATGGGCCGAAGTCCCGCCGCTGGGAGGCCTCTCCCGCCGCCGAGGTTTGAACCACCTCTGGAACGGCGGGATCAGCGGGGCCCCGGGGTCCTTGGGGGGGGGGGGGGGGGGGGGGGGGGGGGGGGGGCGATCGAACCCTGGGTGGTGCCCCTACGGTGGCCTAGCCCGCGATCGGGGCCCCCCGCTCAGACTCCGGGCCAGTGCCCTGGGTGCACTATTTCTCCTTCCGCAGCCGCCATGGCAGAAGCGGAAGAGAACCCCACATCGCGCATGCGCCGGCAGTGACGTCAGCTGCCAGCTGCCGCTGACGACAATGCCGGTGCATGCGCGGATCGGCGAAAGCCTTTCGGCCAGCCCTGCTGCCGTGGGCGCCGGTTTTTTTGCGCCAGTCTTCTCGTTCAAACCGCTCCGGCGCGGGGCTGGCCCCCAAAGGTGGGGAGAATTCCCCACCTTTGGGGAGGCCCGACCCTTGAGTGGTTGGCGCTACTCCCCTACTCCGGGACCCTCCGTCACGCCGGGTAGGGGAGAATGCCGCCCCTGTACTAAATGACCTGCCTTTTATTCTGAGACTGTCCCCTGGTTCTGGACCTCTCTCTCCACCCCTCCCCACTTTTGTCATGGAGATGCACAAAAACCTTTGCAGAGAGCTTGATTTTAGGCATGAGTTTTACATGTGAAAATTACTATAGGCTTTAATTTTGTCCATTGACGATGCAGGCCAGTAGCACCATGAATCCTGTCTTCTCACATCTGTGGGGCGGGATTCTCCCGCAATCGGCGGGTCGGCCCGACTCCGGCGCCAAGAACGGCGCGAACCACTGCGGTGTCGGGCCAGCTGGAAGTTGCGGAATCCTCCGCACCTCCAGGGACTAGGCTGGAGCCGGAGGGGTTGGCGCTGCGCCAGCCGGCGTCAAAGGGCCGGCGTGGTCCCGCACATGCGTAGAACCGCCGGCGTGTTCTGGCGCATGTACAGAAGTAGGAAAGGGATATGGCGCTCGACTCATCGATCGCCAGTTCCAACGCGCCACAGCAAAAAACCGCATTGACCTCCTCAGAAGACAAACACAGGGCACAACCGACAGAGTACCCTTCGTCGTCCAGTACTTCCCCGGAGCAGAGAAACTGCAACATCATCTTCGCAGCCTTCAACACGTCATCGATGAAGCCGAACATCCAGCCAAGGTCATCCCCACACCCCCACTACTGGCCTTCAAACAACCGCGCAACCTCAAATAAACCATTGTTTACAGCAAACTACCCAGCCTTCAGAACAGCAACCACGACACCACGCAACCCTGCCATGGCAATCCCTGCAAATCGTGCCTGATCATCGACATGGATATCACCATTACACATGAGAACACCACCCACCAGGTACGTGGTACATACTCGTGCGACCCGGCCAACGTTGTCTACCTCATACACTGCAGGAAAGGATGTCCCGAAGCGTGGTACAATGGCGAGACCATGCAGACATTGTGACAACGGATGAACGGACATCGCGCGACATTTGCCAGGCAGGAATGTTCCCTTCCAATCGGGGAACACTTCAGCAGTCAAAGGCATTCAGCCTCTGATCTCTGGCTAAGTGTTCTCCACGGCGGCCTTCAGGACGCGCGGCAATGCAAAATCGGGGAGCAAAGACTTATAGCCAAGTTCTGCACACATGAGTACAGCCTCAGCCGGGACCTTGGATTCATGTCGTATTACATTCACCCCCCACCATCTGGCCTGGATTGCAAAATCCTACCAACTGTCCTGGCATGAGACAATTCACACCTCTTTAACCTGCTCCATCTGGACCTGTAACGACTTAATTACCTGCGGAGACTCGCCTTCAAAGTTTTGTATTGCATCTTTGACTTTGTCTGTATAAATGTTTCTGTGATCCACCTTTTCATTCACCTGAGAAAGGAGCAGTGCTCCGAAAGCTAGTGGTTCGAAACAAATCTATTGGACTTTAACCTGGTGTTGTGACTTCTTACTGTACAATTAATTGAAGGTCTACTTCAATATCTGAGAGAAGTTTGCCAAGCCATTATAACTGTAATGTGTCCAACAAAGAACAATCCAACAGCTGACAGAGAAAGGTGGGATGTCATCCCATTTTAGACTCAAGGCAAGTCCAGACTAATGGTTAGAATGGAGACGCAACAACATATTCTCAAATATAACCTTAAGCCTGACGCATATTAATGGGTACAACATTGGTGAGTACTGATGATGGGGATATAATCAGGCACAGAATGATACAATTGTTAGGCACAGCAGGAGGCCATTCAGCTCATCATGTCTACACTGGGCTCTTAAAATGGGCATTGTGACTTAGTGTCATTCTCCTGCCTTTTCCCCGTAACCCTGCACATTGTTTCTATTCAAATAATCATCTAATGCCATCTTGAATGCCTCCCACCCACAGCACCCCCACCCAAACACCTTCGCAGGACACCCTGGCCCGATTGCGCACAAGCAAAAATGCCAGCTTGGCACTTTGACAGCACCAACCTGGCACCCTGGCAGGGCCACCCTGGCACTCTGACAGGGCCAGTGCCAGCTGGCTGTGCCACCTGGGCACCTTGTCTGTGCCAGGCTGGCACACAGGTCACAGTGCCAGGGTACCACCCTGCCCAAAAGGCATGTATTTGGGGGCCTGCAATCCCCTTGGAGACCCCCACAAGTGCCATCTGGTCCCCATTTGTGGAAACTAGTGTGGAAACAGCACTAACCTGAGGTCTCTAAGGTGGAGGATAAATTCCAAAGCCTCAGATACATTAGGAATCTGCACATTAAAGCGAGACTAGCTGTCACCTTTAATATCCAGATTTGCCAAAATCTGACCCCGCCCACAATGAGCGGGATTTACATCACAACGTCTCACAAGATCACGTTAGACCTCGTTAGATTCCGGGAGTGAGATCGCCCAGCTTTTATCGGCCATGGCGAGCTGCTTTTTGTGCGCTGCATGGCCATTGGATCGTGCCCATTTTCTCACATCACACTTGCTTCTTTTGCAAATAGCCTTAAATCTGCGCCTTTTCCTTCTTGATCTTTTTACAAGCGAGAACAGTTTTTCCCTGTCTACTCTGTCCAGCTACCTCATCAATTTTGAACTCCTCGTCTGAGTCTTCTCCTCTCCAAGGAAAACCATCCCAACTTCTCCAATCTATCTTCACACTGAAGTCTCACGTCCCTGGAAGCATTTCATAAACCTCTTCTGCACTCTTTCTAATCAGTTCACATCCTTTCTGTAGTGTGGCACCCAAAACTGTACACAATATTCCAGCTAAGGTCTAACTAGTGTCTTCTACAAGTTCAGCGTAACCTCCTTGCTCTTGTACTCCTTGTGATTTATATCTATATAATCAAATGATTTAATCAGTGGGTGCATATGTCCCACTGGTTCATCTTCATGTTGACTGCAACAACACTAATTTGTACAAAACAAACCTGTATTCATTATGCAATCACCTCTTCATTATTATTTGTCAATTGCAGAGATAGTGCTTCAGGATAAATACGTTTTAATACACGTTTTTAATCAATGGAACACAAGTAACTATCCATCAGCTGCAGAAAAATCAATTCATAGTTCCTTAACAATTGGGCATTTCCCTTGTAGCTTCTTTCGAATTAGACTTGAACAATATGCATTGGGAATAAAATAAATAGCCAGTCCTTATTAGGAATGTAGTGATATGAAGAAAAATGTAGATGTGAGTCAGGCTTGCTCTGGTCAGCATTGTTAATAAGTGGAACAGCCTTACCGAATGTCACAAATATTCTAAACATCGTACTTCTGAAAGCTGGGAAGGGAGGTTAAGGGACGAGTGGCTGGGGACAATAACTGCTGCAAGTGTTTCCTACAACTGAATGCTTTGTTTCAGAATGAACTACACCATTTCTGCTACCAGAGAGGAATTTATAGAAGCAATTCCAATGTTATTTGTTACCTTTCCGTCAGCCAAGGATTTCACTTGGAAGAAGCGACACCCAGGTAACAATCGACTTCACCCAGAATGCCAAAAACCTTTTTATGTAGTGTGCCAACTTATTATTGGACAGATTCGGCGGCACGTGGCACAGTGGATATCACTGCTGCCTACGGCACTGAGGGCCCAGGTTCGAATCCCGGGCCCGGGTCACTGTCTGTGTGGAGTTTGCACATTCTCCCCGTGTCTGCGTGGGTTTCACCCCCACAACCCAAAGATGTGCTGGTTAGGTGGATTGGCCGCACTAAATTTCCAGTTAATTGGAAAATAAATAATTGGGTACTCTTAATGTTTTTTAAATAAATAAATTTATTGGATAGATTCAGATTGAAGTTGCAGGATTGTTCATGGCATCATGGGCGCGATTCTCCGCTCCCCACTCCGGGTGGGAGAATCGTGAGAAGGCCGGGCGACTCACGACACACCGCCCTGGCACCCCCCCCCCCCCCCCGCTCGGAGGAATCGGCGCTCCCGTTTTTCACGGTGACCGGCGATTCTCCGGCCCGGATGGGCCAAGCGGCCTGACGTTCCTGACCGGTTCACGACGGCGGCAACAACACCTGGTCGCTGCCGTCGTGAACATGGTGCCAAAGTTCCATTTGAAGCTTGTGGGGGGCAGAGAGGGGAGTGAGCACCACGGCCGTACCCGGGAGGGGACTGGCCCGCGATCGGTGCCCACCGATCGTCGGGCCGGCATCTCCAAGGGACGCACTCTTTCCCCTCTGCCGCCCCGCAAGATCAAGCCGCCACATCTTGTGGGGCAGCGGAGGGGAAGACGGCAACCGCGCATGCGCGGGTTGGAGCCGTCAGCCGTCGTGACGTCAGCCGCGCATGCGCGGGTTGGAGCTGGCCAACCTGCGCGTGCGCGGCTGACGTCACTTAGGCGCCACCGTCGCGTCATTCCCGGCGGCCGAGATTGACGGAGCATCGCTCCTAGCCTCCTGGGGGGGGGGGGGGGGGGGGGGGGGGGTGAATAGGGTGCGAGGAGCAAACTCGGCCGAGTTCACGACGGCCTTCCCGATTCCGCGTGGGAGCGGAGAATTCCGCCCCATATTTTTATAGTCATGAATGATACATTTTTCATTTCCTGTGTTTTTTTTGTCCCTTTCTCCTTGCTGCGTGGGACTTTGGTTGTGGTACGGTACCACTGATGTCTTTTTTCCTGCTTCAAGAAAAGCTCAATCTAGCACTCAGAGTTAGAGGGCTGTAGTTAGTAGGTTATCAGAGCAAAACACCACCAGTTAAGTGGTTTTATTGACAAAGGATCTAAACAGTGTGCTATGTTCTGCTTGTATGTTTGCCGCACTGGTTTTGCCACAGGCTGCAGTTCTTCACAGTCGCACACAAGTGAGTATTATTTGCATGTAAGCTGACACAATGAGGGTCAGCAATCAATTTGACAGTGGCGAGCATCACAGTTGAGCTGGAACCTTGCCCGCATCCACAAAAGCAGTAGATATTATCAGATAACCATGAGGGCAGGAATCCTGCCTGTTTTGTTTCCCTGTTTCAGCATCTCTGAGGCTAACTCAAGTGATCCCTTGGCACCCTGGCTGGTATCAGTTAGTTTAACACAAGTTTTTTAACTCAAACCTGGCACTCACTGACCAAATGGCTCAGTTACACAATTCCTTCACCGAGTACACATAATTGCATTCCTTTTTTTGGCATCTGTTTCAAAAGTAGATTGTTGTGTGTGAATGGGATGTTTGCAGTACTTCCAAGCTAGGCAAGGTATAGGCCCAACCCACTCAACCTTTCCTCATAAGATAACCCCTTCATCGCAGGAATCGCTTTAGTGAACCTTCTCTGAACTGCTTCAAATGTGCTCTCACTAATGTCTGTATGTAACGTCCCTACTTTTGTACTTGATTCCCCTTGCAATAAATGTCAACATTCAATTTGCCTTGCTAATCACTTGTAGCACCTGCATTCCACCTTTTTGGCATTCATGTACTAGGACACCCAAATCCCTCTGCACCACAAAATTCTGTAGTCTCTCACCATTAAGTAATATATTGCTTCCCTACTGTTCCTGTTAAAGTGGACAAGTTCACATTTTCCCACATTGTCAATTTTTTTACCCACTCGCATCACCTTTCTAAATCCCCCTCTAGGCTCCTTGCCTTATTTTTCTACTTATCGTTGCATCATGAGCAATTTTAGCTGCCATACCTTCAAACCCTTTATCCATGTCGTTGATATGAATTTCAGATAGTTGAGCCCCCCCCCCCCCCCACGTCGGTCCCTGTGGTACTCCACTCGTAACAGCTTGCCGACTGGAAAATGATCCAGAGGACCCTAAAAGCCCCTTCCCAGCCCACACACAAATCAGACCCTTTAAATTGCCATGCGCGCTTGTCCATTCAAAAAAATCTAAAGGGGCCACATACTTGAAGAAATGGCCAGCGCAATGAAAGGAAAATTGAGGAGATGATGATTTACCATTCATAACGGGGCTTCGGAAGTGTAGCTTTGGTCAGCAGACATTTTTAATATTAATAAGCTTCTGTATAATATTCTCATGGTTTGACAGCACGAACCACGTCTGGGAGCTAGAAAATTTTCAGCTGCAATATCCATGCTGCCTTTAGTTTTGAGAGATATTCTGCTTGTCACAGCCAGAGTTCTCATTCGATTTTAATCTTAATTAAGGTGCTTTCAGTCACAATTCCATCTGCAGTTATCATTAAATATTAGTTGGATTCAATGTAACCAAACAAAGCTAATTAATGCTTGCACTGTTGCAAATTAAAAATAATTGCAGGAGGAAGGGGAATAGAGGTACAAGTTGATAAAAGACGTGTTCAGGCCTGATGTCAGGAAGCACTTCTTCACGCCAAAATAATTACAACCCAGTAAAGTCTTGCAGAGAGGATAAGAGCATCAAAATCCCTGGAGTCGTTCAAGATGCCGATGATTGATGTGGGTTTCTCAGGAAGGATGAGCAAGGTGGAGCGAATGGCATTGCACATCTGTGCTTATCTTCGTGTATTAAGCCCCCAAGTTATGAAGGGTTGAGACTACACTTTCAAAGGTGAGGGATTGTCTCTGTGACAGAGATGGAAACAGTGAGGCATAGCTAGTGATTGAAAGGCAATTGTCAGGATTGTGAAGCACTCCAGAACTTCATTTAACACAACCTGAGTAGTTAAAGCCAATCTGAAGAGGGAGAGAACAAAAATCGGAGAAAAGGTCACAATTGCATGAGAAAAGATTGGCTTGAGTTTTACAATTCAAATGAGAATTATTGCTTATTGCCTATGTAAAAGAGAAAGGTCATTGCCTCTTTAAATAGACCTCGTTTCATCCAACCAATCTTTTTCTAGTGTGCAGGGATGAAAACAGCTTCAGTCTTTAATGTCATTCTTTAACCTTTGACATTTCCTGCCACACCAATTTGCAATAGGAAATGTTATCACTTGAAAACTTGAGGCGGGTTTGATGTACCATCAATTGAACACGAGATGAGTTGCTGTACAAAAGTAAGGCTTTAATAAGCTAGATGTTAGCCCTGCGGTCGACTACAGTAAATGGACGACCGCCAGGTGTACTGGGTATTTATACCCCGCCCTGGAGGCGGGGTTAACTCAGCCTCTCGACCAATCGGGGAGCCGTCACATGACTGGGCTCAACCAATCGGTCGAGAGGCACATGACCGACCAGGGCCAATGGTAAGCCGGTGTTCTGCACCAATGGCAGGCAGTTATGTTAATCATACCACCACGGGGTTATTTTATGAATCATCTTTGTGCGGCATCTGTTGCACACAGTTGATCCACAAATAGTTTTACATGTAAACTTGAGGTCATCCAAAACTGTGCTGCTCATATCATCAAACACAGGAAGACCCACTTCCCTGTCAACCATGTGCTCACTGACTTACATCAGCTCCTGGTCAAGCAACATCTTGATTTTAAAATTCCTCAGTCTTGTTTTCAAATCCCTCCATTGCCTCTCCCTCACCAATTTCCTCAACCCCACAATCTTCTGAGACGCCTGCACTCCTCTAATAATAATAATAATTGCTTAATGCCACAAGTAGGCTTCAATGAAGTCACTGTGAAAAGCCCCTAGTCGCCACATTCCGGCACCTGTTTGGATGCCGGTACGGGATTCTGACCTCCTGAGAATTCCCAAATTTACTCAAGCCATGATTGGTGGATGTGCCTTCAGTCTCTAGGCTCTAAGCTCCAGAATACTCTTGCTACACCTCTCCACCCCTTCACCTTGCAACCCCCCTTTTAAGACACTCTTCAAAAAGCAGTGGGCAGGATTCTCCAATTTTGGGGCTATGTGCGGAGGATCCGTGGCGTTTTACATGGGAAAAATCAGCGAGGCCCCAGGACTGATCTTCTGAGCAGTGAGGGGCTAGCAGCCCCGCCGTGTAAAACACGCGGCCTTCCCGACATAAATGCCTGGAGAATTGCCATGTCCGTGGCCACGCACGCACACAGCGATGACCGGTAGCAGTCGCACCGTACAACATGGAGCCAGCCATGCGCGGACCCGGCCTGTCAGATAGTGCCTCCCTGGACACCCCCTCACCACACCCGGACCACCCGTCACCAGTTCCCCCAAGCCCTCGCCGAAGTTTCCCCCCCCCCACCCCCCCACCCGGCAAGCAGCATGGCACCCCCCCGACTGTTGGCGGTGCTGGATACATTTGGCAGCCGCCACGCCAGGTTCCCAACCACTGAGACTATGGGCGGGATTCTCCGACCTCCCGCCGGGCCAGAGAATCACCGGGGGGGGGGGGGGGGGGGGGGGGGGGGGGGGGTGGCGTGAATCCCGCCCCACTGCCTCGATGTCGGCTGCCTGATTCTCCGGCACCGGTTTTCTGGCGGGGGAGGGGGGGTAATCGCGTCGCGCCTGTCGGGGGCCATTCGCAGTGCCCCCCCCCGGCGATTCTCCGTCCGCGATGGGCCATGTGGCCGCCCGTGTTCGGCTAGTCCTGCCGGCGTAAATCAAACCAGGTCCTTACCGGCGGGACCTGGCTCTGCGGGCGGCCTGCGGAGTCCTCATGGGGGCACGGGGCGGATCTGGCCCCGGAGTGAGCCCCCACGGTGGCCTGGCCCGCGATCGGGGCCCACCGATCTGCGGGCGGGTCTGTGCATGGGGGCACTCTTTCCCTCTGCGCTGGTCGCTGTAACGGTCCGCCATGGCCGGCGCGGAGAACACCCCCCTGCACATGCGCTGGGATCACGGTAGAACACGCTGGCACTCCCGCGCATGCGCCAACTCGCACGGGCCGCCGGAGGCCCTTCGCCGCTGGTTAGCGTGGAGCATCCGAAAGCAGGCACTGCCCCAATTCCATTGTAAAAAGGGATTCTCTGCCTGATCGCCAATTATGAAATTGGTGTTGGGGAAGGGACAATCCCACCCAGTGTTTTTGACCTCGCTTTGCTGACCCAATATTTGCCTTATGTGACATGGTATCATCTTCTGTTTTATAATGCCAAGGAACTTGAGATGTTTAGGTGCCACATAAATGATTGTTGTTGTTTCCAATGATCAGGAAATTCCTGTATGACTATTCTAACCATGGCACGCTATGAGTGGTTCGAGGAATGGAAGGACACAAAAGTAAAGAATAGAGGAATAGATTATGAGAATTTGAAGATGACTATTGCCAGGAAGCTTATAAACTGGGCCTCAGATATATTTCCACAGCTCAAGGATAAGGTATCAGTGAATGCGTGAACCTATACAGTAAATATTTACTTTAAAAGATTGGTTGTTCAAAAACTTTGAAACATAATGAAGGCTGGTAGAACATTCGATTCTCAACCACAGTAACCATAGAAACCCTACAGTGAAGAAGGAGGCCATTCAGCCCATTGATCTGCACTGACCCTCTGAAAGACAAACTTCCCAGGCCCACTTCCCCACCCTATTCCTGTAGCCCTATCTAACCTGCACATCTTTGGACACTAAGGGACAATTTAGCCTGGCCAACCCACCTAACCTGCACATCTTTGGACTGTGGGAGGAAACCAGAGCACCCGGAGGAAACCCACGCACACACGGGGAGAAAGGCAAACCCGACACAAACAGTCACCCAAGGCCGGAATTGAATCCGGGTCCCTGGCACTGTAAGGCAACAGTGCTAACTGCTCTGCCGCCGAGCCATACTTTTTAATCCCAGCCATCAACCAACGTTCACAACTCTTTGGGAAGCTTTACTCGTTCCCTTGTTTTTTGAGACTGTGGGGAAATTCAATGCTCCCATCAGGGTTTAATATTCAAAAGGTATGCAGGTCAGTGAATTAGAGTAGTGTGGTTCTCTCTCTGCCCTCCACTCACTTCAAGCACTGGATGCACAGAATCACCGAATACTTCCTTCCTTTTTTTAAAAATAATTTTTATTGAGATTTTCAAAAAACATATCAAAAACAGAAAATAACAACAAGATAACAGTATTAACAACAACAAAAAGAAAAACACAATAACCCTCAAAACCAACCCAACCCCCCCCCCCCCCCCCCCCCCCACCAGTAAGTACAAAAAGAAGAAATAGTTAAACACCCGGCATATTAATATAAAAATTTCTCCCTTCCCCCGATACACCCCCCCCCCCCCCCCCCCCCCCCCCCAGTTGCTGCCGCTGCCGGCCTATTTCCCTACCGTTCTGCCAGGAAGTCCAGGAAAGGCTGCCACCACCTAAAGAACCCTTGTACTGATCCCCTCAGGGCAAATTTCACCTTCTCCAACTTAATGAACCCCGCCATATCATTGATCCAGGCCTCCACGCTTGGGGGCCTCGCATCCTTCCATTGAAGCAAAATCTTCTGCCGGGCTACTAGGGACGCAAAGGCCAGAACACCGGCCTCTATCGCCTCCTGCACTCCCGGCTCCACTGCAACCCCAAAAATTGCGTGTCCCCAGCCTGGCTTGACCCTGGATCCTACCACCCTCGACACCGTCCTTGCTACCCCCTTCCAAAATTCCCCCAGCGCTGGGGATGCCCAGAACATATGGGCATGGTTCACTGGGCTCCCCGAGCACCTAGCACACCTGTCTTCGCCCCCGAAAAACCTATTCATCCTCGTCCCGGTCATGTGGGCCCTGTGCAGCACCTTGAACTGTATGAGGCTAAGCCTCGCACAGGAAGAGGAGGAATTCACTCTTTCCAGGGCATCCGTCCACGTTCCCTCCTCAATCTTCTCACACAGCTCCTCCTCCCATTTACCCTTCAGCTCCTCCACCGAGGCCTCATCCACCTCCTGCATGACGTGGTACACGTCCGAAATCCTCCCCCCTCCAACCCACACCCCCGAGAGCACCCTGTCCCGTACCCCACGTGGGGGCAGCAGAGGGAACCCCTCCACCTGCCGCCTGGCAAACGCCCTAACCTGCATGTACCTAAACATGTTCCCTGGGGGGAGCCCAAACTTCCCCTCTAACTCACCTAGGCTCGCAAACCTCCCATCCACAAACAGGTGCCTCAACCTCCTAATACCTACCCTGTGCCAGCCCAGAAACCCGCCATCGATGCTCCCTGGAACAAACAGGTGGTTCCCCCGTATCGGGGACTCCATCGAACCCCCCACCTTCCCCCTATGCCCTCTCCATTGCCCCCAAATTTTGAGAGTAGCCGCCACCACCGGGCTCGTGGTATACCTCGTTGGAGGGAGCGGCAACGGCACCGTTACCAGCGCCTCCAGCCTCGTGTCCACGCAGGACGCCATCTCTATCCTCTTCCATGCTGCCCCTGCCCCGTCCATTACCCACTTACGCACCATCGCTGCGTTGGCAGCCCAATAGTACCCACAGAGTTTGGGCAGCGCCAGCCCCCCCCCCCCCCCCCCCCCCCCCCCTCATCCCTGCCCCACTCCAAAAACACCCTTCTCACCCTCGGAGTCCCATGCGCCCATACAAACCCCGTAATGCTCCTGTTGACCCTCCTAAAAAAGGCCTTCGGGATTAGGATGGGGAGGCACTGGAACAGGAACAAAAACCTCGGGAGCACCGTCATCTTGACGGACTGCACCCTGCCCACCAGCGACAGCGGCAATATGTCCCATCTTTTAAACTCCTCCTCCATTTGCTCCACCAGCCTAGTGAGGTTAAGCTTGTGAATGGCCACCCAGCTCCTAGCCACCTGGACACCCAGGTACCGAAAGCTCCTCCCTGCCCTTTTCAGCAGGAGCCTACCAATCCCCTCCTCTTGATCCCCCGGGTGCACGACGAACAGCTCACTCTTACCCAGGTTGAGCTTGTACCCAGAAAAGCCCCCAAATTCCCTAAGGATCTTCATCACCTCCGGCATTCCCCCCACTGGGTCCGCTACATATAGCAACAAGTCATCTGCTTATAATGACACTCGGTGCTCCTCCCCACCCCGCACCAGACCCCTCCAATTCCTCGACTCCCTAAACGCCATGGCCAGGGGCTCAATTGCCAACGCAAAGAGTAAAGGGGACAGGGGACACCCCGTCTCGTCCCCCGGTACAACCGAAAGTACTCCGATCTCCTCCTATTCGTGGCTACACTCGCCATCGGGCCTCGTATAACAGCCTCACCCAACTGACAAACCCCTACCCGAACCCAAACCTTTCCAGCACCTCCCACAAGTACCCCCACTCAACCCTATCAAAGGCCTTCTCCGCGTCTAATGCTACCACTATCTCCGCCTCCCCTTCTACCGCCGGCATCATGATAACATTCAGAAGCCTACGTATATTGGTGTTCAGATGCCTTCCCTTCACAAACCCCGTCTGGTCCTCATGAATGACCCCTGGCACACAGTCCTCTATCCTTGTGGCCAAGATCTTCGCCAACAGCTTGGCATCCACATTTAACAACGAGATCGGCCTATATGATCCACACTGCAGGGGGTCCTTGTCCCGTTTAAGGATCAAGGAAATCAGCGCCCGTGACATAGTCGGGGGCAAAGCCCCTCCCTCCCTTGCCACGTTAAAGGTCCTAACCAACAGGGGGCCCAACAGGTCTAAATACATTTTGTAAAATTCGACCGGAATCCCATCCGGTCCCGGCGCCTTCCCCGACTGCATGCTGCCTATCCCTTTGACCAGCTCCTCCAGCTCAATCGGCGCCCCCAGCCCCTCCACCTGTCCCTCCTCCACCTTCGGAAATCTCAGCCTGTCCAAAAAACGCCCCATTCCCCCCCCAACCCCCCCCCCCCCCCCCCCCCCCCCCGCCCTGCCCTCCACCGGGGGCTCGGACCGGTACAATTCCCCGTAAAAGTCCCTGAAGACCCCATTAATGTCCACCCCCCTTAGCACCACATTGCGTCCCCTATCCGTCACTCCAGCAATCTCCCTGGCCGCGTCTCGCTTACGGAGCTGATGCACCAGCATCCTACTCACCTTCTCCCCATATTCGTACACCGCTCCCTGTGCCTTCCTCCACTGAGCTTCCGCCCTTCCGGTGGTCAGCAAGTCGAACTTGGCCTGAAGGTTACGTCGCTCCCTCAACAGTCCCTCCTCCGGAGCCGCCACGTATCTCTTGTCCACCCTCACCATTTCCCCCACCAACCTCTCCCTCTCTCTTTGCTCTCACCTCTCCCTATGGGCTCGGATGGAAATCAACTCTCCTCTAATCACCGCCTTCAATGCCTCCCAAACCGACCCCACCCGGACCTCCCCATTATCATTGGCCTCTAAGTACCTCTTGATACACCCCCGAACCCGCCCGCCCACCTTCTCATCCGCCAGCAGTCCCAACTCCAGGCGCCAGAGCGGGCGCTGGTGAATACGTCCTTCCTGACCAACGTCGGATGAATGGTGGAGGTAATAATAATAATCGCTTATTGTCACAAGTAGGCTTCAATGAAGTTACTGTGAAAAGCTTCTAGTCGCCACATTCCGGCGCCTGTTCGGGGAGGCTGGTACAAGAATTGCACCTGCGCTGCTGGCATTGTTCTGCATTAGAACATAGAACATAGAACAGTACAGCATAGAACAGGCCCTTCGGCCCTCGATGTTGTGCCGAACAATGATCACCCTACTTAAACCCACGTAACCCGTATACCCATAACCCAACAATCCCCCCATTAACCTTACACTACGGGCAATTTTAGCATGGCCAATCCACCTAACCCGCACATCTTTGGACTGTGGGAGGAAACCGGAGCACCCGGAGGAAACCCACGCACACACGGGGAGGACGTGCAGACTCCACACAGACAGTGACCCAGCCGGGAATCGAACCTGGGACCCTGGAGCTGTGAAGCATTGATGCTAACCACCATGCTACCGTGAGGCCATTACAAGTCCGCTGTATAGCCCACTGTGCTAAGTTTAACGGGTCCTTGGAACAATTAAATTGGTCAAGTTTAATGAAAAATAATTGTAGATATAGACTGAAACTTGAAAGTCTACAGGAACACTTGTGCACCAACATGGAAGTTTGGTGTGTTCAATAAAGCAGGGCAGACAAAAAGAATAAATGGATAGTTTTACCACTAGTAACTGTCAGAAGGTGAAAATACTCCCCCTTGATAAACTATGAATAGTGAAATGGGAAACTGCTGTGTTTTACCAATTGGCTACCAGCAGTATTATTCCCATTAATGATTTGACTTTCCACTTGCCATCTGCTTTTCTCTCTTGGGAGACTTATAGGCTGGAACTTTCTAGTCACCCCCGGCTGCAGGTTTCCCCATGATGGGGCTGGCGAACCATTGAAACCTGTATTCTCGTCTGCGGGACTGGAAGATCCCACTGGTAATAGTGTCAGGCAAAGAGGGAAGTTAGCTCAAAGCCTTGGCCTCGGTGTCTTTTAACAATAAATGTAAACTACAATTTCACTGCATGGGGAGAATTAGTTCATGCTTCCTGTATTTCCCTGACAAAGCTGAAAGAAAGGAACTGTCTTAAAAACGTATGCTTCAATAGGATGTTTTCGCATTTCTATGTTTAATTTTAAAAGGGGGATAAATTAAAACATTTTAATTTACCACAAAGATCAGTTGTTCGAAGAAATGCCCAAGCCAGTTTTCTCAGTAATTTGATTCATGGGGTTGATCAAAGTTTAATGGAGAGGAGTAAAACCAACAATATCAGAATGGCTGCCCGCTTTGCACCCCGGACAATTTTCTTTTACATTGAAATCATTGGAAAAAATCTGACACTGTTGACAAGTCACAATCTTCTTATTTTGTACTAAATTGGCTTAGTGAACAATCAACAAATGTGCACTCGAAGATAATTACCCAAATAAGAATGTTTGTTTCAGAGAAAATATTGATATCCTATATTCTGCTTAACCAACAGCGACATAACAGAGTTGCTTGATTATGTCTGAAAGTCCATATGATCATGTCCACAGTATTATGAAAGGTAATTGTGTACTGTGTATGTGTGGAAATCCTAGATTGTGTACGTTGAAGTTGCAACCCCGCTGACTAATCAATACTACCTGGCTGCTCCTCGTGGAGAGATGTTTGGCACAGACCAAAATCTCACCCGGTTCACTCCAGAAGTTGTTGCCACGATCAGAGCAAAAACTCCTGTGAAAAACCTCTACCTAACAGGTAAGCAGTTTACTGAGTTATTTGTTGAAGGGATGCCAAGGAGGGTGCCATCAATGTAAAGAATTCCTCATGTTTATAATAAAACAGCAAAAATAAACCAAAAAGGAAACATTTAATGATGCACTTCCTATTTTGGAACCCTTCTTGTGATTGGATTGAAGATTCAGTCACTGCCAAGATTGCGACACTTGAAACTTCATTATTGTTGCACAAAATCCCTTCATGCTTTACTGACTTGGATACCCCCATATAGATAGTGATCAGATCTGAGTAAATGGCAAATCAGTGCGAAAGCCACCTAGTTTGCACCACTAATCCTCATCACCTTAGTAGCTCCTGGGTGATAGAATGAGGCACAGAATAATAGATCCCTAGAAGGCTGCAAATAACTGTTTCGATTGAAATGATAGGAGAAGTGTTCCTGATGCTAGCATTAGCATGACAGGCTAAATGGCCACCTTCTGTGTTATAATAGCTATGATTTTTTTAATGGTGCACACAGAAAGTAATTCCATTCCTTTGAGTATTGATTTTCTTCCCAGTACCAATATTAATTTGTCTTCATATTAAATGTGCTGATTGATTTTTCTTTGTGTTGTAATGGAAGGATGATTTTCATTCAGAATTTTGCACTCCTGTCTGTAATTACATTCTTTTTCGACAGTAATGTTATGGTAAAGGTAAACATTGAATTGAAAGAGACCCCCTATTTCAATTGCTTTAGTACATTTACAAGCCCAAATGGTGATGAGCTGGGTGTATCTGCAACTCACCAGATTGCTGGCTAGAACGTGTTGAACAGGAAGGATGAGGGGTATCTGACTCAGTTTTAGACACTTGGATCAGGATACTGCAGCAAATCAGGAGTGTTCCCATTACAGTTTCAGACAGAGTCTACGCCTGCCATTCTAAAAATGGTGTCAGAGCACCTCACCCAATGTTCATTCCATCAAGATCAGGTCTAAAAAATGTGGAGCCATTCAGAGTTTTCCTGTAGCTCAGAGATGTCCCTGACTTCTCCAACACAGAAACATTGGGTGAAACTCTCTGGCCTCCCCCCGGTGTGGTTCTCGGTGACAGGAGGTGGCCCGCTATTGGCTGGCGGCAGTCTCCTGATCCCACCGCTGTTTAGCACACAAATAAATTGCTGGCTTTTAAAGCAGACCAAGGCAGGCCAACAGCCCGGTTCGATTCCCGTACCAGCCTCCCCGAACAGGTGCCGGAATGTGGTGACTAGGGGCTTTTCACAGTAACTTCATTTGAAGCCTACTTATGACAATAAACCATTTTCATTTTCAATAGAATTTGCTATTGAATGCCCCCCTGGCTGACGGGAATCCCTCGGCGGGGTGGGGCGCAGTGGAACTGGAAGATCCCTCCGGCTTGAACGACCGGAAGATCTTGTCCTATAAAGAGAGGAGGTGTAGCCAACAACACCCCACCCAATCAGTTCAGGCCTTCTGGGCAACACCCAATTCACTCCCATTCTCTGCAACCCTTTCCTTCTCCCGCTCTGGCTGTTTCTTTCCCCTCTATATGTCTCTGTATTTAAGTGTTCTGTTTTACTCTGATAATCCCCTGATAATGGAATGGATGTTACCATTCCAGGGAAGAATGAATATCAGGTCCGCCTGATATTAGGGCTATTTTTACCTGGATGGACAAGACAGTCATTGTACAATAAGCAATGAGAAAACCACAATGAACTGGCTATGCCTCAACCTCAGATGCCCAGCTAGAACTGCAAACTGGCTAAGGACAGGGGCTAGATTAAGTCTCATTTCTTGATGAGCTGACCTCTCTCCGAACCTCTACTGTTCACGTTTCTCCTTTTATACCTTTTTCCTGACACGACCAATACTTGGCCAAGACAAACTGTTCTTCGCAAGAGAGAGTGCAGTATAAATCCTCGTTTATTGCTTGTAATTTGTTATTCCTCAGTCTCAGCTCTGCTCCAAGTTTTGGGTTCCTTAACAAAGACCTGTTCCTTGGCATGAGAGGAACCGATTTCATCAGGTTGCTGATTGAATAGATTTTGATAGGAAAGGGGCCAGGGACCAACTAAATAATTTTGATGTCCGCAATTATTCTCACTGCCAGGGCCCTATTCAAATAACCCACTTGTGCCTTCAACAACTCTTTGTTTTTATGAAAATATTTTTATTCAAGACATTTTCCATTTTACAACATGCACAACAATCAACTTTATACAACTTTTATAATAAAATATCCCCACTAACCAATCCCATATGTCCCTCCCTTATGCAAACCACCTCCCCTCATCTAGAGCCCCACCGTTACCACTCCCCAATTTGCTGACGACTACCAATTCTTAAAGAAGGAGATAAACCGCTTCCGCCTCAAATAGAACCCCTCCTCCGGCGTATTTGATTTTTTTCCAGGTGCAAAAACTCTGATAGATCGTTTCCCCCCACCCCCGCCCTAGGCGACCCCGGTGCCCGCCATCCAAGCAGAATCCTCTCTGGGATATCAGGGAGGCAAAGGACAACACCTCAGCCTTTTTCCCCCTTCTGCAGCTCCAGCTCATCCGAAACTCCAACGATTGGCATCCACGGGCACGGTGCCAACTTTACCCCCGTAATCTCAGACATAATCTCAAAAAAAGGGAGCCCAGAACGTCCCCAATTTAGGGCAGGATCAAAACATGTGCGAGTGGTTGGTCAGCCCTCGATAACCTATCCTCCACCCACAGAAAGCGCCAACTCATGTGCACTCTGTGCACCACTTTAAACTGAATCAGGCACGGTCTCGCACACGAGGAGGTAGAGTTTACCTCAATGGGGCCTTACTTCACACTCACCCCCCCCTCCCCCCCCACACACACACACAAATGCACAACCCAACTCTTCCTCCCATTTTCTCTTTGTCTCTTCCACCGAATCCCTCTCCCTCTCCATCAACTGCCCATTGATATCAGAGATCCTCCCTTCCCCATCTCATCCAAAGACACTGCCTTATTCATCAGAGAGAGGGGCGACAACCAAGGAAATGTAGAGACCTCCTTCCGAACAAAGTTCCTCATGAACACTCAGATGTAAATTAATAATATAATAATAATCTTTATTGTCACAAGTAGTCTCACATTAACACTGCAATGAAGTTACTGTGAACAGCCCCTAGTCGCCACATTCCAGCGCCTGTTCGGGTACGCAGAGGAAGAATTCAGAATGTCCAAATTACCTGACAGCACGTCTTTCGGGACTTGTGGGAGGAAACCGGAGCACCCGGAGGAAACCCACGCAGACAGGGGGACAACGTGCAGACTGCGCACAGACAGTGACCCAAGCCAGGAATCGGACCTGGGACCCTGGCACTGTGAAGCCATAGTGCCAACCACTGTGCTACCGTGCTGCCCGTAATTCCTGACGTGCAACCTCTCACTTTATGGCCGCCACCGGAAGTCTTCACCAACTCTTTAACAGACAATTGTATGGCATGTCCAAATTCTTCCATGGCTATCACCATTGTAACAGGGAATTTAAAACGTTACTGAATTTCGAATTTGAAAAATTCCAACTGAAATTTCCAAAGCTTCTCGAACAGTTTCTCAGCCCCCTTCCGGCTTCATTTCTGGAGCATTTCCAGACTTCTAGTCACTAGCATTCTCTTATCCTTGTGTATTTTCTTACAGGTCAAGATGTTTTCTCGAATGGATTGGCTGGAGCCATGCACGGAGGCCTCCTTGCTGCCTCTGCCGTTTTAGGTCGAATTCTGTATGTGGACCTTCTCCGTCTTAAAAGAAGACTTAAGAAAAAGCATCTTAAAAAAGTGATGTGAAACACTGACAGCAGTTTTTGTGGCACCTTGCATGTAAAGTAATGAAATATTGTCCTCCTTGCTGGTGACAGTCTTCGAAGTCTATTCATTTCCAATACTTTTTTCTCTGAGCACATTTTTGTCTTGGGGAGTGTGAGGGCGTTATGAGGGCAGCAGACTCTTAAGACTGAAGTATTGTCAAAATTAAACTGTTAAGATGTTCTTGAATGTTCTGTTTAGGGAATAGTCCCCAGAAATCAGAGGGCGCAATCCAACAGCCATGAAATGCCGGAAAAGCAGCTCGCTGCAGCGATGCATGGCCGATGAAAGCAGGCAGACCCCGCTCCTGGGATCTAACTGGCACAGCACACCTCACGCGATCCAACAAGATGTTGCGATGTACGTCCCGCCCATTGGCAAATCCACATAAATGTGCAGATTCCCAAGGTACCCAAGGCTTTGGGATTCAAACCCTTCGCCTCAGAGGCCGCGTGTGAACGCCATTTAGTACTGATCCACACAAACCGGGTCCAGATGGAATGGTACTTGTGGGGGTCTCCCAGGGTTTCGGAGGCCCCCAGCTGCATGCCCTTTGGGCAGGTTGGTGCCCTGGTGGTGCCCATGTCAGCTGACAGCGCCATCTGGGTGCCACCTTGGCAATGCCAAGGTACCGAGGCAGCACAACCAGCTGGCATGAGCACTGCTAAATTGCCAGATTGGCACTACCAAGATGGGGGGAGATCGAGGTCCTTTTTAGGGATACCTCGGGAGATCAGGAGGCCATTTAAAAATGGCCTCCCGATCTCTTGCTACACTGGGGAGCTCTGCTCGCTGGAACTCCACAGTGTAGCGAGAGATGGGGATGCCATGAGTACAAATAATAATAATAATATTTATTGTCACAAGTAGGCATACATTATCACTGCAATGAAGTTACCGTGAAAAGCCCCCAGTCGTCACATTCCAACGCCTGTTCGGGTACACAGAGGGAGAGTTCAGAATGTCCAGATTACCTAATAGCACATCATTCGGGACTTGTGGGAGGAACACCAGAGCACCCGGAGGAAACCCACGCAGACACCGGGAGAACGTACAGACTCCGCACAGACAGTGACCCAGCGGGGAATCAAAACTGGGACCCTGGCCCTGTGAAGCAACAGTGCTAACCACTGTGCTACCGTGCTGCCCGACATATCGGGGCTGTGTGCGGCCTAGGCCGCGCATTCCCCATTCAAGCCCCTTATTCAGCGCAAGTCACATTGAATAGCCATGTGTTTCTCGGCATTGCGAGCGCCGGGAAACATGCGGCCAAACGTGCTCGCTAGGGGGCTTTGTTCTCTGTTGGGAGAATCGTGCCCAGAGCGAATCCACCGGGTAAACTGTCCCAGGTGCTTGGTTGTTGAATCTGGGGCTGGATTGAATCCCAACACAATTCACAAGGTGAGCAATTTAACGGAAATGAAACATACTTGTGTCGAGCGGGTTTAGCCCCGCCATCAAACGGGAACCTGCTTCATTACGGGGCATAGGTGAGGAATGCCCCGCAAGGCCGCACTCAGTCCCATTTCATGCCCCGAGAAGCTCTGCTCACCAGCGCAGGAAGAGCTTGGGGCGCCATTTTTAAATGACACCCTGATCTCTCGATTCCCAACATGACCCCGGACCCACCCCAACATCCCGACTTACCTGTTGGGGGCGCCTCGAGCCCCCGCACCCAAACCCATAGGCGCAGGGCACCCCGTGGCCCAATTCCTGTCACAGGCAAAATGCCATCTTGGCACTATGACACTGCCAGCCTGGCAGTTTCCCTGCCAGTGCCACCTGGCACCCTGGCAGTGCTAGGCTGGCCCCAGGTGGCACTGCAGGAGTGCTAGTCCGACATTGCCAAAGTGTCTTCAGGGTGCCAAACCCCACCCAGGCGCCTCCGATTGCCCAAGGAAGCTCCCCCGCCCCTCCCAAGTGTTCTTTTACCTTGCACCGGTTTGTCGAGACCAGCGCTAAACAATGGTCGCCTGGGATCTCTTCAGTAAGGGGATTCTATCCCCGGCACTGGTTAGAACCGGCGAGTGTACATTCAAGTGTGCCTGAATGCACACTTGTATATTCAAATTTAGCATCCCCCCCCCCCCCATATCGCAACTTCTCACGAGATCCCGTTAGATCTCGCTGGGCGTGGCGAGATGGGTAAATGTCGCAAGAGGCCTCTCGCGAGATTTAACGGCTGTGTCGTGTCCGAGTCGGGTGTGGTGGGGCAGGGGTTAGCTATCGCCCAAGGTTTTTCACGCTATTGATGCGGTTAAATTAATACTCTCCCCTTCCAGAGGAGAACACAGGAGGCTGCGAGCAGCACTTGCTACGATCCGGCATTATCTTCCTTTCGACATCCCAGAAAAAAAATTCAATGATTAATCACTCCTGCTGTCTCGAGTTTGAATTAGATTTTGATCGATCAAATAATTCTTTTTGCATTCTTTTTGACACCTAATCTTCCCACTTGAGAGAAATAAACATGAGCCTCCCATTTGAAGGGACATTGACATTCTAAACCCTCCTCCAACACCTTCAGCCTTTGTTTGTTGGTGTAGAATGCCCACCAAAAAGGGCAGTGATTCGAACTGCAGTCGACGATACTGAGATTGATACCCAGTTACACAATTAAGCATTAAAATAACCAGCAAGGTGGAAATGAGTGCAGGCCCTTCACATGAATATAAAACATAATGACAATAAGGCGTAGAAGCAAAAATAGGCCATTCGGCCCATCGAGTCTGCTCTGCCTTGCAGGGAGATCATGACTGATCTGATGATAATCCTGAATTCCACTTTCCCACCTTCTCCCCATAGCACTTGATTCCCTGACTGGTTAAAAAGTCTATCTCAGCCTTGAACATACTTAACAACCTAGCCTCCACATCTCTCTACAGTAAAGACTTCCACAGATTCGCTACCCTCTCAGAGGAAATTCCTACTCATCTCAAGCACCCTTGTTGGTTATCAGTCAAGCAAATGCAAAGCGCCTGCCCTGGGCATTCATTAGAAAGGAATAAAACTTTTGGAACTTCAGAGAAACTTCAAATGTGAGATTCAATCTACCTTTGGAAATCTCTACTACTGTACTCTGGATGCCTGCTCCCAGCGTCAATCCAAAGCCGGGAGCCAGAAATGAGTACTTATCAATGTTGTGCTTCCTTTGATGTTGCACATTCTGTTGTGAAGAATTTAAATTCCAGGAGGGCCAATCTACTCGATTGCTCCTTCAGTCTCTGTGATCGTTTCTGCTAATCACAGATGCTCTTTCTCTCTGTCTGTCCAGTGGTCACTCTCTCTCTCTCTCTCTGGAGTGATCATGTTCTCTCTCGCTCCACATATGTGCCACCCTGCTATAGAGTTTCAAAAAATGTCAGTACATTGTCAAAATGAATGCCCGAATCTGTTGGACCAGACAGTTGCCTGTTGTAACATGCAGATTCACTGGCGTAGAGTGTAGAAGAAACAAGGTAAAAGACTCAAATTTGTATGCAAAAACTTTGAGTTTTAAAAGTCATTTGTCTCAGAAAATGTATGATGCATTTACATTATTTTTATGCAACAGATTAACATTTCCTTTTCATTATGCACGTTTAATCTGGGTTTCATTATTTAAGATGAGTGTTTATACGTTCCTAGTTAATTTTACAAATAATAAAAACTGAATAACTAAGAATTCTATTGATATTTAATCGAGAATTGATCAAAAGCCTTGTGCAGTTGATTTAGAAGAGTGACACTAAATACTAAATCTCCCAACTTAATTAGATAAAACAATGCAGAACGCGCGTTGGTGTTGTCCCTCCATAAATCTCCTAATGGTGGCAGTATTGAGATAGGGGAACTTCTAATAGCTCAGCATCGCCACTGTCAGGAAGTTATCGATACTGCAACTTTTAAAAAACGTCAGTAAAAATAAATTTTTAAATTTGCCACGAGAGAGTAATCAAAATGATATCTGAAAAAAAATGGATTAACCTGCATATTCTTTGTGAAAAGATAATCTTACCTGAACAAGGTACTTTGTTCTATGCACTAATGGCTGTTCTCCATATCAAAATGTTTATGTTCTGGAATACTCTTACATAAAGCTAAAAAAGCTGGAAACAGATTCCAGTTGATGCCTTCCTTTGAATGTTACACTAACCGTCTTTATTGTCACAAGTAGGCTTACATTAACACTGCAATGAAGTTACTGTGAAAATCCCCTAGACGCCACACTCCGGCGCCTGTTCGATATACTGAGGGAGAATTTAAAATGTCCAAATTACCTAACAGCACGTCTTTCGGGACTTGTGGGAGGAAACCGGAGCACCCAGAGGGAACACAAGGAGAACGTGCAGACTCTGCACAGGCAGCGACCCAAGCCGGCAATCGAACCCTGGTCCTTGGCACTGTGACGCAACATTTCGAACCATTGCGATATCGTAAATATTGTGATGCACTCTCAGCAGATCACTTTGCACTTTTCACCGCTAACCACCTCATCCTAACACATTCAGACCCACGCTCATTAAAATATATATATTTTTTAAAAGCGTATTATTTTACACTCACATTTTCTCCGTTCATGTGCTATGGAATCTTCATCATGCTGGAATACTATTGTGCTGATGCATTACCCATGGAGTAATCCAGGGCAGTAACTGCCGGTAAACTAGGGACAATCACGTCTGAGCCTGTCCTGTGCTCCTTGCTCACCCTGCAGCAAGGGGCAGGGTATCTGGCTGATATTTCCTCTACCGAGCTGCAAGGTTCTGAAGTGAACTAATGTTTCAGCTGAGGGCAGCTAACGGAGCAGTCCTGTGAAGAAGCTTTTTTAGCTCTGTATGGCTCGGCTACACAAACGCCAGAACATTCAGCACCAAGATGTTTCCATCCTACCTCATTCAGATTAACTTTCTTTGCAGCCTCCCAATTGCTTTATGCCATTTTTATAGTTACATGTGAAACTAAAATTATCTTCCTAAAGCGATTAAAAGGTACAAGAAGGCAAGGTTGAATAAGCAGAATAATAAATTCCATTTCATCATTGCTATTTGGAACCCAAGTAAATATCTGATTACGTTCTGATGAAGTGCCTTCCGACGTCTTGCTACATTGAAGATGCTCTATGAGTCAATTTGCTGTTGAAGTCGTCAGTCGAGAGGAGTACCATAACGGATTTTGGAAATGTCGGAGAGAATGTAGTGTGGCAAATAGATGAGCAGTTTAAATTGCGTTGGCTGAACAACATAGAATTTATTTTATTTCAAATTCTAAACTCTGACCTCATTGAAATACTCCAAAACATTTGTTTGCTGAAAAGAAGAACTAATCGCTCAGAAGAATTGAGCCCTAGATTTGTTAGAATCCGTGTCCCTTTGCGGGGCTCTGCTGCATTACTACAGAAATGAAAGTGAACATTATTGCTTCATTTACAGATTGAAATACAAAATCTTGAAATATAAAATATTAATCCTACTTTCCTGTGCAGAAAATAGTTTTTGCAGATGTTATATAAAAAAAAGAACATTTCAGGACTACATATACAAAAATAATCATTTCACACAGTACAGCCATGGAATTGCTATTGGCACTTACCAGTGGGCAAAAAACTTTGCACGGATATATGATATTCCTTTGTTTTAGCATTAACCCATTTAAAACAGACAGGTTACCATTGCAGTTAAAATAGGGAATCCCATGCAGCAGTGTTAAGTACTTATTCACAAAAGTGTCAACACTAATTTCTGGGCTTAATTTTTATTTTAGTTCTGTCCAAAAAGCTAAAATACATTTACATCTTACACCAGTAGCACAGTTAGTAAAAAAATAAAAGGCCTGTCAGGAAATGACAAACATAATAAGGAAGAAAAATGCTTCACATTATAAAATGGGGTACGCACTGCAGGGAAACCCTGCCATACCGACGACATTGTGTCAATCAATGAGTTGGGTGAAACTAGCAGAAGGATTCAAAGTATATTGGGTGGCCAGGCCGGGTCGGAGAATCGCCGATGCAGAGAGGGAAACTAGCACGCATGCTCGAATTCGCGCCGGTCACAGCGTGCATGCGCAGACCAGCGCCGTCCGTTTGAGGCCAGTGTCGGCAGCTGGAGCTGCGCGAGTCACTCCAGTGCCGTGCTGGCCCCCTGTAGGGTGCAGGATTGCTGATCCTGGGGGCCTGTTGACGCCGTCATAAAACGCAACGGCGTTTACGACGGCGTCAACACTTAGCGTCAGGATCAGAGAATCCCACCCATTGACTCTGCAAACTGCAAAGCAGAGGCCGGGATTCTCCGACCCGACATCAGGTCGGAGAATCCCCAGGGGACGTGAGAATCACACCCCGATGCCGGCTTCCACATTCTTCAGTGCCGACTCTTGGGCGCCCATGGGAATCCCGTCGCGCCGGTCGGGGGCCATAGACAGTGCCCCCCCCCCCGGCGATTCTCCGGACACCGATGGGTCGACGAGTTTGGCCGAGTCCCATCGACGTGGGTTACTCAGGTCCCACATGGCGGGACCAGGAAGGTGAGTCTGCGGGGGCTATCCTGGAGGGGGTGTCAGGGGGGATCTGACCCCGGGAGGGGGGGGGGGAGGGGGCACCACGGTGGCATGGCCTGCAATCGGGACCTCCCAATCAGCGGGTGGGCTGGTTCCGTGGAGGCCTACTTTACTCTGCGCCGGGCCCCTGTAGGGCTCAGCCATATTGCCCAGGGCCAACGTGGAAAAGTGAACCCTCGTGCATGTGTGGAATCACGCCACCCGTTCCACGCCGGCTGGAGCTGCGGGGACCACTCCGGCGTCAACCTAGCCCCCTAAGAAGGGGAGCATTCCCCATTATCGGGGACCGTTGACGCTGGAGTGGTTGGCGCCACTTTTCACGGTGGCGTGGGGACATAGCCTCATTATTGGAAAATCCCTCCCAGAGTCTGTTAAACAGTGCACCACAGTGGGCAGTCCGCAGAGTCGAGTTAAAAAAGAGAAATAGAGAAAACTAAACTCATGGCCGAAACGACACTGCCCCCGATGAAAAAAGGGTGATTTCCACCAGGTAAATGTGGTACATGGAGGATAATGACACAATACATTGATTATTTCTGCAGAAGATTGATGTTGGGTTGATTCAGTCAGTTTAAGACCAATCTAATTCATTCACCTCAGTGCAGTCTTCAGGCTTGACAAACAAGTGAATTACTTTGCCATTTCCCTTCTGACTGGGATAGCTGCCAACCTAAACTACCCATCTGCTTATTAGCAACAGTGTTAAACTTTCTCTATTGACATTCTTTATGATTTAACAGGAGACAATCCAGCTTGAAATACAAAAGCCACCAAGATAGTATGGGACAAAATAGCCCAACGTGCAATTGAGAATTGTGTCCCGAGAGGCAATCAAAAATGTTTGAAAGGTCATCATTATTTTTGCAGCAGGCAGCCACAACAGTTAAAAACAAAAGCAAACCACCAGATCCAGTCTCTTGGGCCCTTCAGAAACCTCTGTGCAAAGTTCAACCCTGCTCCTCATTTACACACCTAATACTGACAATGTGGTGAAACTGACAACAATTGCAAGATCCTTTTTAAAATACTGTTACTTATTTATTGAAGGATTTTTAAAAGCTTTAAATTTAGCAAAATATTCACAACCTATTAAAAGGTGATGTGGTAAACCTATGTTATTTTATATCAGAGACTTGATGCAACTTGGTGTTTCGATTATTTTGAAGTGCAGGCTCTTCTTTGACTTAATGTAATCGGGAAGAGCGTAGGCTTTGACCTACTTCTACTCAGAACTTTCTGAGCACAGTTCTTTTTCTGGTGAACTCTTGTCCTTATCAGAATTAAGGAAGGTTGTGCTTTGTTAACCAGAAACCACAATTTTAATTTTCCAATTGTTGGGTTACGGTGTCATAAACTGTAAGCTCGCAGCCATAAAGCTACGTCTGCCATTAGCTGCTTTTTCAAATGAATTAACGCTTCCATTCTTTTTAGAAAATGTTGTACATTATCGAGGGCGTTACACTTCATTAGTGTTAGCATTTCTTCAGATCATGATAAGGCCAGATTCGGCACTGATGTTTGATAGGTAAAAGGTTCGCCCAATCTTGAATTTCAGTCAGTCACTTTAGCAATTTCAGCAGGTTAATTCATGTCACACGACTGAGGGCTTGTGCACACAATCTAGACGTGCACTCCCAGTGAAGCACTGATGGCGAACTGACTGTCGGAAGTTGTGCCTTTTAGATGAGGTGCTAAACTAAGACCTCTCCCGCCACCCCATCCACCCGGTCAGATGGATATAAAAGATCCCCTGCCGCTAATTTGAAGAAGAGCAGAGGAACTGTCCCTGGTGTCCTGGCCAACATTTATCCCTTGACCAACATCAGGAAAACAGATTATCTAGTCATTGCCTTATTGCTACGTGCAAATTCCCTGCTGCATTTTCCTGCATTACAATGAGTGACTGCACTTTAAAAGATTTAATTGGATGTCAAGCACCTTAAGATTGCGAAAGGCACCACACAAATACAAATTCTTTCCGATTCCTTTAACATTTGTGGGATTTCAGATTTCCAAAACGATGAACAGTGCAGGAGGAAGTTTTAATTGGGATTTATCACTAATATCACCATGGTGTAAACTTTTACTAAACTAATCTGGTGTAAGAGGAGAACAAGATTCTGATGTATTGTGATCTCTGCCTACAGGTTTCTAGTAACTATTTTTTAAAAATAAAGAGGTTTATTTCTGTAATGCATTTTGCTTTTTACATGTAACCAACTACTTTTATTGTTTATATTTTCAGTTCTGAACTCAGAGACGAGAGGCAAAAATCGGAACAATTTCAAAATTAATCATCGGTCAGGGATATTTCGGCAACTTGTTGGCAGCGATCTTTAGGGAGGTTATCTCTTTACTGGCTGCTGCCATATCCTCCACTCAATTAAGGACATCAGCCATGGCCCTGAGGTCGCAAGCCCAATCAGTGAGCCTGCTGCAGGCCCAATCAGAGAGCCTGCTGCAGACCCAATCAGTGAGCCTGCTGCAGGCCCAATCAGTGAGCCTGCTGCAAGCCCAATCAGAGAGCCTGCTGCAAGCCCAATCAGAGAGCCGGCTGCAGGCCCAATCAGTGAGCCTGCTGCAAGCCCAATCAGTGAGCCTGCTGCAGGCCCAATCAGAGAGCCTGCTGCAGGCCCAATCAGAGAGCCTGCTGCAGGCCCAATCAGTGAGCCTGCTGCAGGCCCAATCAGTGAGCCTGCTGCAGGCCCAATCAGACTGCCTGCTGCAGGCCCAACCAGAGAGCCTGCTGCAGGCCCAATCAGAGAACCTGAAGTATGCCCAATCAGAGGAACTACTGCAGACCCAATCAGAGAACCTGCTGTCTGCCGAATCAGAGGGACTGCTGCAGGCCCAATCAGTGAGCCTGCTGCAGGCCCAATCAGAGAGCCTGCTGCAGGCCCAATCAGAGAACCTGCTGCAGGCCCAATCAGTGAGCCTGCTATATGCCCAATCAGAGGGACTGCTGCAGGCCCAATCAGAGAGCCTGTTGTCTGCCCAATCAGAGGGACTGCTGCAGGCCCATTCAGAGAACCAGCTATATGCCCAATCAGTGGAACTGTTGTATGCCCAATCAGTGGGACTGTTGTATGCCCAATCAGAAGGACTGCTGCAGGCCCAATGAGAAAGATTGCTGTATGCCCAATCAGAGAGCCTGCTGCCTTGGAGGGCAGCCACACTGACAGCAGTAGGTGCTGCCACTGTAGGAGAAGTGCCGTGAAGGTAACACCATATTGAGACACCCTCGGAAGATATCTCAATTGTCTTGCAGTACACTGTGGGCCCCCACTAATCCTTGCAGCTCTGGTGGGGCGGGGTGGGCGGGGGTGTGGATGTTGCAGGGTCTTGCAGGTCACCAAGGCCAGCCAAAAGCAAACTGCCTCTGGGCATCTGCTGGGCTTTGGCCTCAGCTGGGGCCCTCCCCACTACCAAGAAGATAGTGGCACTGTCGCACTGTCACCATCTGGTCTACAGTTGGGCACTAATAGATTCAAACTGACTACCCAACAGCCCTTCTACCCTACATCTGGCAAGATCGGCAGAGGGTGGGATATCATAGGCCCAGCGACCCGACACCCTCCAGTCTGACCTTCCCCCTAGCCTTGGTCAGATTCCACCCACCTAATTAACAGGAGAAATTGCACACCTAACAGTCCCTGTTTGCCTTTCACGAGTTCCGTGGGGTTTTATCCATGGATGTCTCCACACAGTATTCCAGTTATTCTCGGCTACGGCAGGGATAATGTTTACCATTTCTTTCAGCTGGTTAGACGTGGTATCTCTTGTATTTCAAATGGATGGGATGAACAGGCGGACAAGCTTTAATGGGTAAAGTGTCTCCCTCATGTACTTGGTAATTCTATTTTCAGTCAGTTTCAAGGTTTGAAAAAAAACAACAGCAACCAAAGATTAGAGGCACATTAATGCCCCTTCCAGAGATGTTTATTGCTAAAGAAAATCTGTTTTCAAGTGAACATTATCCATTTGCACATGACTAATTTACCTATTGCTTATGGTTCCATGATCATGTAAGGTCCATTCTGTAATCTGCTGTCTTAATCCAGTCTCTGTACATAGTTTGAAGGGAAGTAACCTGTAAATCCATTGATAACGCCTTCATACCAGCCATTCTCATTTTTGGTGATGACGTAGATGATTTCTCCTTTTTGAAAGGTCAAATCGCCATCACTCTGTTTATTGTAAGTGTACAGTGCAACAGCTGAGGGGAAAGAACACAGAGATCGATTTGTTGGCTAGCTCACAGCACAGATCCGGCAATACTGATCAAAATTACGTGAAACAGAAGTGTCTGAACAGGGGCATCTCCACAGGAAGCATTAATGCAGGTATTACTACATCTTCACTATTTCTTTCCTGAAACTGATCTTCATTCCCAATGGACTGTTCTACACCAGAGAAAGGTATGTCATTGGCACATGTGTTGCAGGGCAACTGTGCTACAAGGAAGTTGGGAGATAAGTTTTAAGACTAAGTTCAATATTACAAAGCTGATTCAGACAAAGAAAGGAATAAGATGTGGAACAGAAAATGGGAAAACATAAGCCAAAAGTGAAGATATTTGTTGGGAGGCTGTTGGTTACAGAATAGTACATCTCAAATAAGTCTATGTAGTCTTCCCTCGGTTATCTGTAAACCTTTATTAACTACTGAAACTATTTATGCATCCACAGTAAAGGATAGAGGCTAGGGGTTTTCTCCATTCAGGGGCTGATTTAGCACAGTGGGGTAAACAGCTGGCTTGTAATGCAGAACAAGGCCAGCAGCGTGGGTTCAATTCCCGTACCGGCCTCCCCGAACAGGCGCCGGAATGTGGCGACCAGGGGCTTTTCACAATAACTTTATTGAAGCCTACTTGTGGCAATAAGCAATTATTATTAGGTCCCTACTCAACATCACAATGATACCTGGGTCTGGGTCATGTGCCTTCTTAGATCACTGTACTCAGTCCCACAGGAACCCTGCATGTCCCAGACCCCTACGCTACACCTCCTACCAAGTCTCGATCCAAAATGTCTTTACTTAATTTTTACGGGATGACGGCTTTGCTGTTTAGCCAGCATTCATTGCCCCATCACTAATTGCCCTTGAGAAGGTGGTGGTGAGCAGCCTTCTTGAACCGCTGCAGTCCATGTACACCCACTATCAGGCAGGGAGTTCCAGGATTTTAGTCCAGCAAAGCACTTTACCAGATTACTGTACCAAAATGTATTCTATGGACCTGCTCAAAGTAGAAAAACTGTCTTTATTCTATTGTGCCTCTCAAGCCAATAATCTTTAAAGTATTTTTCCCTATCCTCATGAGCAATAATATGAGCTGAAAGTGTTAGACAACTAAAATCGAAGTTGATGGAAATAAATTGCCATTGTACAACGCCAAAAACTATCCTTTGGTACATCTGCTGTATAAATGTTTACAAGAAAGGAAAATGAATTCCATAAGAACTGAAAACGGAAGTCCTACCAGTACCTTTTTCAATGTAGTTAGCCGGTATCCACTGGGGCTCGTCTAAGTAGTCGATAGGAGGCGGTGGTGGTGGGGACAATTCATGAAGATCAAGCATAAAGTCAGGAGGAGGAGGCGGGGGCGGGCAGTCAGTGACTTAAAGCGAAGAAACAAGGTTATAATCAGAACAGGAAAATAACATTAGCTTAACAAAAGAGAAGTATTACAGCATTTAAACCAAATCATGGAGAGCCAACTCAGAATATTACACAAGCAAGTTTGTAGATAGTTTCTAAGCCTCGACATTAGAATTGTACCCTCATGCTTTTAAACATATCAAAGAGAATTTTTACTTTATTGCAGACTGGGTGATATTGAATTAGTCCCTGTCCGATTTTCCCTTCCATTAGATCATAGAATTTACAGTGCAGAAGGAGGCCATTCGGCCCATCGAGTCTGCACCAGCTCTTGGAAAGAGTACCCCACTTTAGCCCACACCTCCACCCTATCCCCGTAACCCCTCCTAACCTAAGGGCAATTTAGCATGGCCAATCCACCTAACCCGCACATCTCTGGACTGTGGGAGGAAACCGGAGCACCCGGAGGAAACCCACGCATACACGGAGAGAACGCGCAGGCTCCGCACAGACAGAGACGCAAGCCGGGAATCGAACTTGGAACCCTGGAGCTGTGAAGCAACTGTGCTAACCACCGTGCTACCGTGCACCCCATTGAGGTGGTATACAGCAGAAACCTGATTCAGTATCACCCATTCCACACTTATCTTATGGTAAATTACCCCCACCCCCTTCACTTTTCTATTTGTACCACTTTAGCCGTCCATGGCTTGCTAACATAATGCAGGTGTCATTTCAAAACGGTCAGGTGCATTTCTGATATTCATAGTGTAATTAATCAGCAACATAGAATCAAACAGGATTTTTTTTTGCTTTTTAAAAGTGTCCATAAGGATCAAAGAGCCTCTGTGCAATTGGCTTAAAGTTCTGCAACTGGCTAGATTCTGAATCAGAGCCCACGGAGCCACCATTGGCAGGCAGATGTAATGGCACCTGTAGATACATTTGGTGATATAATGGCAGCTGAAACCTATCCAGCCAATGGCAATTGATCTTCCAGCATACCAATGTTTTTGTTTCTTCCACTTCAGGGCAGCAAAGAGGCACAGTGCCGGAGACGCGGATTCGATTCCGGCCTCGAGTGACTTTGTGGAGTTTGCAGGTTTCCCCCCCGTGTCTGCTCTGGTTTCCTCCCACAGACAAAGATGTGCAGGTTAGGTGGATTGACTATGCTAAATTGCCCCGAGGTTGCTTCATGGGGATTGAGTGGGAGGTTGGGTCTATGTAAGGTACTCTTGCAGAGGGCTAGTTCAGGCGTGATGGGCTGAATGGCCTCCTTCTGCGCTGTAGATGTTCTATGATTCATGAAAATGTTTGAAAAAGAAACCCCACATTTATCAATAAATAGCTGATGTAAAGAAAATGATTGTATCATTCAGAGTGCCTTCCCCCAAAAGTGAGAATGTTATTACTTATCTGCTCTTTCTAAGAAACACTTGAGAACAAAGAAGCAACTTCATTTTTAAAAAACTGCAATAGGGCAGCACGGTGGCGCAATGATTAGTACTGTAGCCCTCCTGGCGCCAAGGACCCGGGTTCAATCCCAGCCCCGGGTCACTATACGTGTGGAGTTTGCACATTCTCCCCGTGTCTGCGTGGGTCTCATCCCCACAATCCAAAGATGTCAAGGATTGTGGGGGATTGGTGATGCTAAATTGCCCCTTAATTGGAAATAAAGAATTGGGTATTCTAAATTTATTTTTGAAAACTGAAGTTATGAAAACACCTGCTGTCCTGAGTTAATGGATTCCTGCAGAACTATATAAATATACAATCTGGATCTCCCCTTTGAAACTGCCTCGACCTGTCAATCAGAAAGCTTTTCGTAGGCAATGGGCCATGAAATTGAATGTAAACAATGCTGTTCAAAGCTGTCAGCTTTCTTGGCACCCACACAGATTTCTATACTTTAAAGGGCAATGAAATTGATTGTGAGAGATTTCCACCGCATTAAAGCGGTTACTTTTACCTTCATTACCCAGACCTTTCAACTTGGCATTCAGACAGACTTTGTAAAGGGTTTAGGGGTACAGATGGAATCACTTTCACTTTATTATGAGAGCTGTGTATTTCTGACATACTGAGTGATTGTTTAATGGGTTTAGGGTTGCAGTTTCACTTTATTCTGAGAAAACTTTAATCTTTAGATGTTGAGTGACTGTTTAATGGGTTTAAAGGCTGCAGATGGGAAGATCAGCCAAACAAACCCCCCAACCTAAGCTCCACCTCCCAGGAAGGTTCCCCCTCGGCACCCTGGATGCAATTCTTGGGAAGGTACCTATGCCCTTGCTGGTCTTCAGACTGCAATCTGTCAGGTCTATGTTCCTCAGAACTTGCACCAATTCACACCAGCAGGACTCTCGGCTGTGGGGGGGGGGGGGGGGGGGGGGGGAGGCTGGGGCACCCCAGCTGGCCTGTGAATCAGGCTTCCCATCCATCAATTGGATGATCAACAGTTCTAATGAGCTATTTTCATGTTCCTGCCAGGTCAAGGCGGGAAGCTCATAGATGACGTTGGGAAACCATTATGGGCAGCATGGCAGGCAGGGAGGCTCGCGACCGGTTTGATGCCCAGCGCAAATTGCGATTTTGACCAGACGTGGGATTGAGCGAGCTATTGCGAGTTTTATTCCTTGTAACCTGAGTACTTTTGAGTTCATATGTAACATAAACTAGAGAAATGTGCAGATAAAGAATTTTACAATGGTAACCAAGAAAATGTGATTTTTTAAATACAGCTCAATTACAATGGGCCAGATTTTGGAATTGTTGCACACTGTGAATCTAATGCATTTGCGTCAATTAATTTGTGCAGCTCTGTTGTGCGTCGTCACCTAAATATTAAAGTATATTCTTTCGCTTTTAGAGTTTTATTCCCAATAGTCAGCAAATATAGAGGAATTGTCCCCAAACTCTGAGTAAATTCATAATCTATGAAGTAACATAGTAAAGAATCAAAACACTGGGCGCGAGCTAATTGAATGGGAAGAGTCCCATAATGAGCATATTTAGCCGGGTGTTTCCTGCACTCGTAGCACCGTGAAAATCCATGCTATCTACTAGGACTCTGGTTATATTTGGGGCCTCAGTGGGGAACTCCCCGTCGAGGCTGCACTTAATCCTGTTTCCTGCACTGAGGAGCTCCACTCGCCTCAGTGCAAGAGAAGAGCGGGCTGCCATTTTTAAATGGAAGCCCAATCTCCCGACCCGCCAGGCTTGACCCTCAAACCTCTACAAAGCCCAACTCACCTATAAGGGATCCCCCTGCACCCCACCAGCACAGGGCACCCCCAGTCCCAATTCCCTGCCACCCTGCCCAGAATGCAAGCACCTGGAGGCCTCTGATCCCCTGAGGGACTGCCACAAGTGCCGCTCCATTTTGTCGCAGTTTTCAGAGACCAGCACAGAAAGGCACTCACATGAAATCTCCGAAACGAGTGGGTGAGATCCCATGCCCAGGGTAGATCATGATTTGAAAAATGATATCATGGGAGAGCATATTAGAGTGAGACCAGCTGCCCCACTCTAATATGCAAACTTGCAAAACAATGATCCTATCCACAATGGGCAGGATTCAGATCACAGAGTCTCGCAAGATCACATTAGATCTTGGGAGGCTGTGTGAGCGGAGTAGATCCCAGAAAAGGGATCGCCCGACATCTACCGGCCTCGCCGCCTTTCGGGCGCATCGCGGGCAGTAGATCACGCCCACTGTTTGAGTTTTGCCTCCTTAAGGAAGAAAAGTCAACATTGATTAAAAAACATAATTTGCAAATATAGCATTCCACTGTGGGTCGCACAGTCCTTTTACCAGCACCTGGGTCCGAATTTGGTTTTACCGCTCAGCCGAGTCATTCCTTCTCAGTCATCTAAAAGAATTGAGTTTATTTTACAGTCTCAACCAGCAATGAGTGATCCGGGGATAGTGACATTTCAATCAGTTCATATCGCACATTAGTAATTAAATGTCAAAGCCTAGCACTGTTACAGGAAAAAAATCCACCTTTATCACATTGATAAAATTCTCCTTCTCACTTAACAAACATGCAAATCAAATGATTCTCCATGTGTCCAAGCAGGCAAGCGCCGAAGATAGAGACTTACTGTTCTCCTGAAAGCGGGCAACAAAGCCAGTCAGGGGGATCTGTGGAATAAACTGCAGTAAAGGGGGGAGGATAGGTGCTGGGGAGCAAGCTAAGGAAGTGGTGAAGAGACAGAGAAGCTTTTGTGAGTCATTGGCGCAATGAATGTGATGAATTAATTGCACAAAGAGGAATTCTGACATTCACGTAGCTGAAGGAATCTTACTTGAGAGCGGAGAGGATAGCGACACGCCGTTTACAAGCGGTTGTAGGAAAGCAGGAGAGCTCGCAGAGTGCCTGCACCAGAGGCCTGCAGAAGATGTAGCGTTGTGGCCGGACCGAGTGCCCTGCCTCATAAAATGGTATTGACAGCCTGAAGCAGAGCTAGCTGCATTGAAGATCAAGACGGAAAGGAGATAAGCCCATCACCATCCACAGACAGAATAACAATGTTTTCAGCTGGCTTTCTAACACTTTGTGTCATTCAGCACATTGTGTGTTCAACAAGCTAACAGATTGTTCACTTCATGCCTGGTTCCCTATGGGTTTCACAGAGTGTCTTAGAGCTGGTATTCTAATGTGCTATGTCACAAAGTCGCAAGGCTTCTGTTTAGTGAGTTCCTCTGACCACTCTGGTGGCTGCATACACTCAAACCACTATTTTTGGTCAGCAACTGGGTAATTTTCCAATTCCTTAGACTTCTCCGAGCAAGAGGTCAATTTCCAAGGAAAACCTTTTCGCCCAGAGGGTGTTGGGGGTCTGGAATTCACTGCCTAAATTGGCGGTTGAGGCTGAAACACTCAACTCATTTAAAAGGTACCTGGAACGGCATCTGAAGTGCTGGCACCTGCAAGGTTCCAGATCTGGTGCTGGAAAATGGGATTAATGTGAGTGGCTAGTTTCTTTTTCCCTTTTTTGGCCGGTGCAGACATGATGGGCAAAATGACCTCTTTCTGCACCGTAGCCTTTCTGCATGTTTACAGTTCAGTCACACCCGGAGACGATATTGCTGTAAATAATTGGGATTGATTTCATGCACAAATGTTGGGATTTTATGGTGGGAGGGCATGTGAAATATGATAGTTTTAAAAAATAAATTTAGAGTACCCAATTCATTTTTTCCAATTAAAGGGCAATTTAGCGTGGCCAATCCACCTACCCCGCACATCTTTTGGGTTGTGGGGGCAAAACCCATACAAACACGGGGAGAATGTGCAAACATCCACACGGACAGTGACCCATAGCTAGGATCGAACTTGGTACCTCGGCGCCGTGAGGTAGCAGGATTAACCCACTGTGCCACCGTGCCGCCCTGTAATATGATAGTTCATTAGCTCACTGCTTTCCAAGCCATCTCTGATCCGGATCCATAATACAAGAGGTGGGTAAGACACCCCACCTCCTTTTAGTCCTATTGAGTCTCTGAAGGACCTCAATCTGCCTGCGCTACCAAAATACGCTTGGAAATGGAAGGCCGTTTGTTCACAATTCCTCTATCATATTGGCCGGGACAGTAAACTATTACAGGCTGCAGCAGATGGTGGCAGCTGCTTCTCCACATTGAGGGAGGGAAGATCAGGATGGGAATCACCCCGGATCCTTTTATGTACCATTAGCTATCAGTCACAGAGACTAAAGAGCTGGTTTCCTGCCAATTGTCTCTCCTGTCCTGCAGATAGCCTTGGTGGAAAAAATAGTCAGAGAAAAGTACAAACCAATGTAGGCTCAGAAGAACTGGTTTTTCCAAAGTAATGCTAATGGTCATATCAGTAAATCAAGGCGTTAAACGTTACGCAGCTTATATTTTCTACTTAACTACCCGAATGGAAACTGCCATTGTGTGTCAGTATCATTGCAGGAACAGGGACAGCCAGACACTAGATGAAGTCAATGGACGAGAAATCAGGCAGTTGCTGTAATCGGCAGCTGACGCACATTATCAGTTTGGCTTGACAGCAAGGTGAAAGTCTAAAATCTGGGTATCACAAACATGGAGAAACACACAGACGCCACAGTGGAATTCAAATGAATGGATCATTTGATTTTCTTAATGTAAAGAACATCTCTATATCCCCCTGTCTTCATGGGTCCCACCCCCACAACCCAAAGATGTGCCGGGTAGGTGGATTGGCCACGCTAAATTGCCCCTTAATTGGACAAAAAAAGAAATTGGGCACTTTAAATTTTAAAAAGGAACATCTCGCTAGATTCAAAAATATGTATCTAAAATTTCAAAATTGTAATTTAACCTCCAGACATTTGTGACTATATTTTACCAGAAAAGTAAAAACTGGGGGATAGAAACACAGCACTTTCATTTGATGAATTTGTTTAAAGACAGTGAGTATGTAAGTAAACAAACTGGTGTCTCACCTGATGAAGGAGGGTCAGACATTAGTAGGGGGGGAGGAGGGAGACACACCTCGTTGGAAATCTGCGGAGGAGGAGCAGGAGGTGGAGGCAGTTCCACTGGAGGTGGGGGTGGTGCAGCTGGGAGACCGTTTCCATCTACAAAGTGTACACACAATAAGTACCATTAATCTCAATGAGTGGCCACTGGGTCAATTCACTTTCATGTACTTAACAACAGAAACATTTTCAGTTAAGACCTAATGGACGGGATTCTCTGATCCTGAGGCTAAGTGTTGACGCCGTCAGAAACGCCGTCGCGTTTCCCGACGGTATCAACACGGCCCCAGGATCAGCAATTCTGGCCCCTACAGGGGGCCAGCAGGGTGCTGGAACGGTTCATGCCGCTCCAGCTGCTGATCCGGCCATGGAATGGGCACCGGGGGTTGCAGTGGGTCCAGCGCGAACCCGCGCATGCGCAGTCCCACCACCGCGATTTCCGCGCATGCTTGGTGTCTCCCTTGTCCGCGCTGCCCCGACCTAAGATGGCGCAGGGGTACAGGCGCCGGCACAGAAGGAGGCCGGAGGTCGATCGGTGGGTCCCGATTGCAGGCCAGGCCACATTGGAGGACTCCCCCTCCGCCCCCCACATGCCACCCCCGGGCCATTCAACGCCGAGGTCCGGCTGGCTCAGAGCAGTTTAGAACGGCGCCGGCGGGACACTTTTATTTTTACGGCTGCTCGGCCCACACGGGCCGGAGAATCGTGGGGGGGGGGGGGGGGGCACTCTACCGGCACCGTGCCGACCACGCCTGCCCCAATGGCAGCGATTCTCCGCTCTGCAAAGAATCGCATCCCAGCGTCGGTGCGACGTGGCGTGATTCGTGCAGCCCACCGGCGATTGTCCAACCCGGTGCGGGGTCGGAGAATCCCGCCAACCATGCTTCCATCACTTGGTACTATAACGAGACTCAAACCTTAAACACAAGAGAGAGTTCTGGCATTAAGTCAAAGGGTACCTAAAATTCAAATAGAAAGCATCTCCTTAATCAAGGAGGAATATACATGCATTGGAAGCAGTTCAGAGAAGGTTCACCAGGCTGATCCCTGGGGCGAAGGGGTTGTCTTATGAGAAAGGTTGAGCAATTAGGCCGATACTCATTGAAGTTTAGAGGATCTTAACATATATGGGGCTGGATTCTCCGTGGGTGGGATCCTTCGCTTCACCAGCAGCGCACTCACGCCTGCGGATTTCCTGATGATCTGGGCCTGCCCACAATGTGAAACCACAGTGGGTCTCCCATTTAAGACAGAGAGAGGAAGAATTTTTGCTCTCAGTGGGAAGGTTGGAATTTGTCTTCCCCAGATAGCAGTGGGAGCTGCTTCATTCAACACATTCAAGGATAAATTAGATAGATTTTTGATCAACAAGGTTATGAGGAGCAGGCAGGAAATTGGAGTTAAGGTACAACAAGATCAGCCATGATGTCATGCCCCAGCATAGTCTGAATTGCAAACCATTTTTCATGTTTTAAAACTGACCACAAAAGGCTGCAAATGATGATTTTCCAAGTGTCATCTGATTTCTTTTATGGATTGGCACCACTCTCCTGTCTCACGAGAAAACAAAACAAACTTTCTAGACTGATATTTAATAATTACCCGCTCCTGAAACTCATCCCAAAGGGTATTGTTGAATTAATTATTGCTAAATTAAGCGAAAACTTGACTGTCTCAAACCCTCAAGGTGCCAGCAACGCAGAATGTAAACTCTATGTAACCACCCAGCTTATTTGGAAAAAAAAGACTTTAAATTTGTGGAACTCGCGTGATGAGAAAACCATTTTTTTTCCACCACCTGCAGTGTTTTGCTTTCCTATTTTCCGGCCACATGCCCAAAAATGGGTGCTCCTGAATTCCTGGGTCTCGGGATCAACACAGGGGATAGAGGAAGAGTTTGTCAGACAGCGTATTAAGCTGAGGAAGAATGGGAGTGGAAAACAGAGGAGCGGTGACTGGAGGAAAACTGAGTGAAGAGAGAGAGAGAAGATAAGATGCAATGGTAAAGGGAGAAAATGGAGGTTAGAGATATGGGATGAATTATCTGTAAGATTGAAAGCCTTGCTTATCCAGGGATGCATGAAATTCGTCCCCGTGCAGTAATGTTCTTGTTATCCTCAATGGGAGAATGACGTAATAGAACAATTGATTATTGACACAATCAGACTCCTATTAAAATCCTTTGGAGCTAAACTTTCTTCCCTTGAGTATTTTTGAACTCAAATCAAAGTTCTAAAAATGAAGTTGAGCATTTTTTAAATGGAACTGGACTGTATTATGCAACTTGAGTTCAAAATTGCAGAAGTGGTAACATTATTACAATCTAAATTATGTACTTCCATTGTTTCCATTCAAACGCTGACCTGGTTCACACGCTATTGGTGGTGGTGGCGGTGGAGGAGGTATCGACACAGCGACAGTCACAGGCATCACCATGTTTTCAGATCCGCAGTTATTCCTGTTTTTACTAATGTCACTGCTCCCAAACAACAATAAAAAGGAAAGCATAAAGAAGCGATTCATGTTTTGTATTAGGTACAAATATATCCAATTGTTTCTGTAAAAATGGCCACATTTTATTATTTCCTTTGCTGAACTTACCTAAGCATCGGAGGCCCATCTGCTGGCGGAGAGTTAGTCACAGGACTGCTATATACAGTTGGGACCACGGGAGGCTGAACAGGTCTTGGTGCCTTAGTACTTCTCCTGAAAATTACAAAAAACAGAAAGTCTCTTTAGCAGTGAGCATGAGTTAATGAGGGATTAAGAGTGAAGTGGGCCAGGGACTAACCTTTCGTCTCAGGAATCTAAAGTTCAAATCCAGTCCAGACTGGGGACAAGGCAAATGTGCTCTTTCTGTTGATTGGATAGATCATACACATTTGGGAGTATCAAATCAATTCATAGGGGACATGGGCCTACACGACCTAATTGGTGTCCTCACTCTCAGAGCCCACAGAGTGACTGGGAACTCAAAATGCCAAGGTTTAGGGTTCATACATCTCTTTCGAATGACATTAGAGAGAGATTTACTTTGTGAGTGGCAGTGTTATATGCGACTGGAAAGGGTTCTTGATGCTGTCTGATATATGAGCATTCCTAATCCTTAATGTTTCATTGCTCAGTTTGGTGATCATACAAACTAAAATGTTGAAAATGGTGGAAGAGGCCCAAATCTAGAAGTCCTGCCTCTGGACAGAGCAAGTACCATTTTCACAGGAATAGGTTGGCATGGAGGATATGAGGGGCCATGTGGGAGGGCAGAGGGACAATGGTTGACATGGAAGGTAAGTGGGCGATGGAGGTAGGCAGGATGGTGCAAGTTGGCATGAAGGTTATCAGCCAGCATGAGGATGTGTGGGAGACACAGATTCATAGATTCACAAAAGTTGGCATGGATGGGCATAGGGCGTGTATATGAGGGAGTAAGGGAAAAAGGATTATTTTATGTTTCCTTTTTGTAAAGATCGATAAAGAGACGATGCACAAAGACTGACCTTTCTGACCTACCCACCTGTGCACCAGGCATCCTCCAACTCCTAATATAGCCCACCACCCCAGAACGAAAATTTGATGTTTGGTCAGGCAAAGTGGCACAGTGGTTAGCACTGCTGCCTCACAGCACTAGGGACCCGGGTTCGATTCCAGCCTTGGGTGATTGTGTGGAGTTTGCACGTTCTCCCCGTGTCTGTGGGTTTTGTCTGGGTGCACTGGTTTCCTCCCACAGTCCAAAGATTGCAGGTTAGGTGGATTGGCCATGTTAAATTGCCCCTTGGTGCAGTGTTTTTCAAAGTCAGTGTCACGTCCCACCCAGCGTCGGAAGGATGGCAGAGCACCCACCTTTTACTTTGAGAATGGCGGCCAAGTTTGAAGATGTCTGCTGCTCCGGCGGAGAGAGCGAGTCAGCAAAAGGGAGCGGTCAACAGGGTGGAGAGAAAAACTTAAATGTCCGCAACTCAAGGATCACCCCTGCTCTGTGTGAAGATGTCCAAGTGTCTGGCAGTTTTTGTTCTGGGTGCTCGGGTGAGTAAGACCCGGCGATTGATGGGGAGGTGAGGAAAATCCCCACGGTCGGGAGGAAAGTCGACCCCTTGTGAGTATTTTGATCCTAGTCCTGTGCCCGAAATTAGCTTGCTAAGACAGGGCTTGCTGAGACAGGCCCCGGTGACTGAGCACTCCCTCCTACTCAGGGTGACACCCAGCCCCTGGTTTGTCGTTTGATTTTGGGGGGGTTACTAGGCAGCGTTTTGTTCTGGGTGGGGGGGCTGTAATTGGTAAAGCCGTGGGCCATACTGAGTGCCGAGCTAGGAAATGACAGGCAAGTTGGTAATTCTCAGGAATTGTGCCCATGGGTTTTTACAATTTATTTTAGTATCTGAAGTCACTTTTTGAAAATTAGTCCTCGTCTCTACTGGGAAGAACTCCCCTCTTGTGATATAAACTGAGCTTTGGTGTAAAATGACATGAATCCTGAAAAGTCGACAGCTTATTTTGGTATTCGCGCAGGAGAGCATAATGTTTGGTGAATGCAGGCTTCAGTGTTGTTTCTTCCCGAGAATTTAACTTCTGTGGCACCATCGAAATTGCTAACTTGAAGAAATTTAGCATTTGGCCTTTTGACGTGAATTCTAATCATAGAATCATAGAATTTACAGTGCAGAAGGAGGCTATTATGAAATTGCATTCTGGAAAAGTAATGGATTCTTAAAGCTAGATTGCGATACCAGCTGAAATGATGCTCTTTACTATTGGCTATGTTGGGATCTCTGGTGCCTACCTGTCCAAAATAAAATACTCACTGCAAACAAAAAAAAGAGAATGGCAGCTGCTGCCGCCTTTTAAATGAAAATAAATGGAGCTTTCCAGAAAGAAGCGGCAGAAGAGAGCAGGTCATATGCCCTGCTTGAACACACTTGATGTGAAGCGCCCTCCAGGTATGTGCTTTTGGTGCCAAATCACGGAGCAGTGTTGCTTCCATTTTCCAGCTGCTGGCAAGCTGGGCAAGTGAACTGTGAAGATGAATGGTTTTCTTAACAGTAAAAGACAGCCAGAGACTCAAATCGACAGCTTACCTATTGGAAAGGATCTCACAATGGAATTTGCTCGACAACGCAGCTTAGGAAAGTCCAGAACAGACAAAGCAGTGCTAGTGTTCGCTCTGCACACAGCTCCAGAGCCTCTGGTTAACAGCCCACAAATAAGAAACTTAACTTGGGAACAAAGCAGTATAAAGATGATTTCCTGAGGTATGTTTTTGCCAATTGTGCCAATGTAAATAAGGATGCAAAACCCATGTAGGTTATATACAGGGAAGTACTGGCAAATGAGAGGAGAAGTTTCAAATTTTGAAAGTGAAGTAGTGGGTGAAAAATTATTTTTGAGGTTGAGACCCCAGAGTCTATTTTTAACTTTTGAGCTGACTCCAAATTAAAAGACTACGCTGCTATAGCTGACCTGTAATACCACATTAAATACATGCCAAGGCTGTTAGCATTCTGGTTAGCATCTCCCAGGAATATCCAGTGCTGAGTAAAGCACTCATTGTTTTGCTATTGCCCTTCACGGCAGTCCAACATGTGCAAGGTTGGATTATTCATTTTCGTAAAGACGAAGACGGCACAACGGAACTGGCTGAAGTCTGCACCTGATACAGTATGCACATTGCCCTCTGCTCCTTTGAACCTGATTCAAGTGAGATCATGAGGACCAAGCAGGCTCCCCTTTCACATTAAAGGTAAACAAAGGTGACGTGTGTCGCGAAGGTCAGCTGGCATGGGTCACGAAGGTCAGTCTGCATAGGTCGCAAAGTTCGGCCAGCATGGGTCCCAAAGGTTGACGGGTTGGCAAAAGTGGGATGTGCATGTTGGGTGGGTTGGCCATGGTCAATGTGCAGGGATAGGGCAGAGGAGTGGGCCTCAGTAAGGTGCTTAACAGAGGGTCGGTGCGGATGTGATGAGCCGAATGGCCTTCTTCTGCATTGTAGGGATTCTATGATCCTAAGTCGGGTTCACAGATCCAAGAGTTCTCCCAACACTGCGCACCCGACTCACAGACGACAATCTAGGCCTGAGATTTGTTAATAATAGTATTACAGCTTTTGGTCTTTAAGAAAGAAACGTGTTCATAGAATTCTGAAACTGCACAGGAGGAAGCCATTATATTCATCGTGGCCATGCTGGCTCTTTGAAAGAGTGAACCAATTTGACCCTCTGCCTGCTCTTTCACAAAACTCTGCAATGTTCTTTGCCTTTTCAAGTTATTTATCCAATTCCCTTTCACAAGTTACCGTTGAATCTACTCCCATCATCTTTTCAGAAAGCGTATTCCAGATTATAACTACTCACCCTATGATTCTCATCCGCCCCCGTCTCTTTTGGCAATCATCTTAATTCCGTGTCCAACGGTTTCCGACTCACCACCAATGCAAACAATCTTCCTTTATTCAACCAAAACCCTCGACATTTTGAAGTCCTCTAGTAAAACTCCTCTGAGCAAACGCTGCTCTATAGAGGACAACCGCAGCTTCTTCAGTCCTCCATATAACTGAAGTCCCTCATCCCAGATATTATTTTGGTGAATTTCAGCCCCGTCCCAAGATTGTTAACATAGAATTTCTGACGTGCTTTTGTTTTCTAATAGTCTTACAACACTAGGTTAAAGTCGAACAGGTTTGTTTGGAATCACTAGCTTTTGGAGCGTAGCTCCTTCATCAGGTGACTCACGAAACTAGTGATTACAAACAGGCCTGTTGGACTTTAACCTGGTGTTGTAAGGCTTCTTACTCTGCCCACCCCAGTCCAACACTGGCATCGCCACATCTTGTTTTCTAATGAAATCATTATTTCAAATAATTGGGGTTGGATGTTCCTCCAACACATAGCCTGAAATCAAGCAGTCCAGCAGATGAGGAAATTCCATAAAATCACCGAAACATGGTTGCAGCACAGAAGGAGGCCCATTCAGTCCATCGTGTCTGTGCTAGCTCTATGTGACAGCTATACAGGTAGTCTCCCTCTCCTGCTATTTCGTCATAGTCCTACAATTCCTTTCACTTCACTTATCCAGTTTCTTTTACACAGCTCCAAATTAATTTGTTTCCACCACACTCTCAGGGAGCTGCATTCCTGATCCTGACCACTCCTGTATTAAAAAATATATATTTTGTTCATGTTGCCGTTGCTTATTTCGCCAATCATCTGAAATTTATGTCCCCCAGGTTCTCAACCCTTCATCCAAAAGGAAGAGTTTCTCACTATCTTCTCTGTTCAAACCTTCATGGTTTGGATCACCTCCGTCGAATCTCCTCTCAACTTTCTCTTGTACATATACATAGAATTTACAGTGCAGAAGGAGGCCATTCAGCCCAACGAGTCTGCACCGGCTCCTGGAAAGAGCACCCTACCCAAGGTTAACACCTCCACCCTATCCCCATAACTCAGTAACCCCACCCAACACTAAGGGCAATTTTGGACACTAAGGGCAATTTATCATGGCCAATCCACCTAACCTGCACATCTTTGGACTGTGGGAGGAAACCGGAGCACCCGGAGGAAACCCATGCACACACGGGGAGGATGTGCAGACTCCACACAGACAGTGACCCAAGCCGGAATCGAACCTGGGATCCTGGAGCTGTTAAGCGATTGTGCTATCCACAATGCTACCGTGCTGCCCTGTCTAAAGAGAACAGTCTCGGCTTCGTCAAATTATCCCAGTAGCTGTAGTCTCTCATCCTCTAAATCCAAGCCTTCGGACCTCGACCTGAAATTTGCTTTCCCATTCCTACAGAGAATTTAACCAGCTGGCCATTCAATGCCTGCCACAGTCAAAGGGTGTGATGGGACCAAGCTAATGAAACCTGTTGATTTGTTTGCCCTCCCACTGCATTGATACCAACTCCAGGTAATGTCAAAAGAGTGTGGCGTTTCATCCTGTGCAACCCAAGAAGTTTGCTGGTGGAGAAAGAGTCCTCTCTCACTTCTGTGTCCATGCTAATCGCCACTGCAGCCAATTACACGCATTTTCAGCTCCCAGCATGATCCACTACTGCTCAATTTATAAGAGGATTCTGTGAGGTGGAGTTAAATATTGAGAAAGCAGATCTCATAATTAAACTCTCCCGGATGTTCTTTTCTAGCTATCGGCAAGTATATTAGTTTATAAATTTACACTTACCCTAAAGTTCCTTGTGATGATATACCTGATGTGCTTGTGTGTCCATACCTTCGTGATAATGTTCCAACCCTTACATGATTACTAATGTCCTACAAAGCAAACAAAACAGGACTTTGATTTATCAGAATGGGACCATGGTCCCGGAAAGATTCTAAGATGGTTCTCTTTTCATCTTTGTATTTCATATATTTCATAATACCATCCTGAATTACTTTTCCTACCTTCACTCCATGTCCAGTATCATCTAGGATTGTAAAAACAATGGGCTTCCTGGTGTACTTTTCTCGTTGCACAGGGTTTGTTGGAGGTATAATCTTGGCAGCCTTCGGCGTAGTTTTAGGAACAGCAAGTAATCCAATCTCCCGCCGAGCCACTTTCTCCTTGTGCATCTCCACTTTCTAAGGAAGTCAAACGGGGAAAAAAAAAATAAAGAGATGAACAAAATGGTGACTTACCTGTGCTGGTGAGTGAGAACCACTCTACTTGGATGGTAAAGATTTGGAGAAACGAAAGGGGAAATTCCTGCTCCTGTTCTCTACCCAGTGACGAAAACATGCAAATATATGGAAGGTGGATGAATGCCTGGATGACCTGCTGTTCTGCCCTCTATGTTTAAAGATCTCTCAGCTTATTGTGAAATGTGATTACATGGGTGAGGCGCTGAAAATTTGCTAGCATCTGCGAAACCTTATTCTAGCATGAGACTGCAGATTAGGGAAAATTAGATAATGAAATAATCTAGTAGCCTACAAGATGCAATGGTTTACGGTTTTGTCACAAAGCAGCTGTTGACGCGATGTAATGTAAAATGGGCGATGTCCATGGACATAAAAATTGGGAGAAGCATAAAATGGACTGCCGTCCCATCATGGAATATTTCCTCTTGGCCACCGTGAAGCCACGTTAAGGGAGCAAACCCGATAGAATTTACATTAAATTCTCTCCGAATGGGGCGACACGGTGGTGCAGTGGTTAGCGCTGCTGCCTAACGGCGCCAAGGACCCGGGTTCAATCCCGGCCCCGGGTCAATGTCCGTTGTGGACTTTGTACATTCTCCCCGTGTCTGCATGGGTCTCACCCCCACAACACAAAGATGTGCAGGATAGGTGGATTGGCCACGCTAATTAGCCCCTTAATTGGAAAAAAAGAATTTGGTATTCTAAATTTTTGTTTTTTAATTCTCTCCGAACAAAACATACCAAGATTTAGGATTACTTCCCTGTTGTTGTTTTAATTATGGCTATGTATGAGCAGATGAGTTGAGCTCGGCAAATATTCCACTTGTGCATCTCCACCATCACTGCATAAAGCATGAGTGCCCCAGTCAGTAGTAAATAATTGTATATATGATAAGATTATAATACAAGTGAGCAACTGTATTATAGAAGGAATCTTCCTATCAGAAAGATCATAATATTTTGTGTTTTCAGGCGATCAGTGTTGATGTTTGTTTCAACAAACACCATGAGCAGAAGTTAAAGGAGGTTCTGAAACTGACTGTATGAGGAAGCCAGACTGCTGACACGACAGATTGTCATGATGCAATTATGCGGTCAATGGTTCCATCAATACTAATGTTCACACCCCGGCCCTGGGTCACTGTCCATGTGGAGTTTGCACATTCTCACCGCGTTTGCGTGGGTTTCACCCCCACATCCCAAAGATGTGCAGGTTAGGTGGACTGGCCACGTTAAATTGCCCCTTAATTGGAAAAAAAAATAATTGGGTACTCTTTAAAAAAAAAATTTAAATCTCTGATCATGTGGTGATCCCTCAGCACTCACTGAGAGGCCCATAAAAATGCCAACAGTGCACTAATGCCCAAGGATTTCCCGATGCTGTGGGGGTGCCCACAATGGGACTGAGGATCATAGAATTTACAGTGCGGAAGGAGGCCATTCGGCCCATCGAGTCTGCACCGGCTCTTGGAAAGAGCACCTTACCCAAGCCCACACATTCACCCTATCCCCATAACCCAGTAATCCCACCCAACACTAAGGGCAATTTTGGACACTATGGGCAATTTAGCATAGCCAATCCACCTAACCCGCACATCTTTAGACGGAGAATCCTGCCCTATCACAGAATCATAGAATTTATGGAACAGAAGGGGCCATTCAGCCCATTGAGTCTGCACCAGCTCTTAGAAAGAGCACATAACTTCAGCCCACGCATCCACCCTATCCCCAAAACCCAGTAACCCCACCTAACCTTTTTGGACACTAAGGGCAATTAATGTGAGAGGAAACCGGAGCACCCGGAAGAAACCCATGCACACACGGGGAGAATGTGCAGACTCCGCACAGACAGTGACCCAAGCCGGGAATCGAACCTGGGACCCTGGCGCAGTGAAGCAATTGTGCTATCCACAATGCTGCCGTGCTGCCCGTAATAATCGCTTATTGTCACAAGTAGGCTTCAATGAAGTTACTGTGAAAAGCCCGTAGTCGCCACATTCCGGCGCCTATTCGGAGAGGCTGGTACAGGAATTGAACCTGCGCTGCTGGCATTGTTCTGCATTACAAGTCCACTGTTTAGCCCACTGTGCTAGATCAGGTGCACAGCCCGGATCCCGTTGCCGGCGGGGGCGCACCGCACCAGAAAACAGGTGCGGCAGGGCAGAGGATTCCACCCATAATCTTGAAAGCTAATCATTACTTACTGTAACTTATTCAGGTAAGTAGTTCAAAACGATACACTGATGGTGAATCTTTAATTTAAGATTATTCCCCTTTCCATGTTGTATTAATTGTTCAAGTTTATTTAACACACTGAACATCAAATAACACATATTACATATGTCAAAACAAGTAGTGAATCTCATTGAGGTGAGGTTTTTCACATTGTATTAGCTGGAACAGGAATTTTTAAAAAGCAGATATGAGATAGGGTCACATCTCATTCTCGGTAACTGAAGAGCCATTGTCATTTAAGTGTGACCCTTACACTGTTTGTTTTACAGCAAGCACTGTTCTTTTTTTAATAATTCATTTGTGGAACATGAGTATTATTGGCAAGGCCACCATTTATTTTCCATTCTTAATTTCCTTTGCGAAGATGATGATCAGCAACTTTCTTTGAACCACTGTAATGCCATTCGAGCGAGAGCAAGATTTCGACCAAGTCTACAGAGAAGGAATATAGTTCCAGGTCAGGATGGTGTGTGGTAAATAAGGCTGCATTCTTGCCTCTGGAGATTCAAGGTCCAATCTTCAAAATGCCTCTCACAAAAGCAACACTAGAGCCATATCGGAAACAGCCATGGGCTTAACCTCATGTACAGGCACCAGTATGTCTCTCTCATTTTGGCCTGAATGAACCTTCTCAACCATGAGAAACAGGAAATAAAGCCAAGCTTTATAAGACGTAGACAAAATCAGTTCTCCTTGTCGCAGTTCCTGTAATGTATCTATTACATTACTGATTTAAAATAAACTGCAAATGCTAGGAAAACAAATTAAAAAGAGAAACTCCTGCAATCATTCTAGTTTAGAAAGAGGAAATATAAAGGACAGTTTTTTTTTTATTTAAAAGTACCCAATAATTTTTTCCCCAATTAGGGGCAATTTCGAGTGATCAATCCACCTACACAGTGGATAGCATTGCCACTTCACAGCTCCAGGGTCCCATGTTCGATTCCCGTCTTAAGTTACTGTCTGTGTGGAGTCTACTTGTTCTCCCTGTGTCTCTGTGGATTCCCTCCGGGTGCTCCGGTCTCCTCCCACAAGTCCCCAAAGACACGCTGTTAGGTAATTTGGACATTCTGAGTTCTCCCTGTATACGCGAACCGGCGCCGGAATGTGGCAACTAGGGGCTTTTTGCAGTAACTTCATTGTAATGTTAATGTATGCCTACTTGTGACAATATAGATTATATTATTATTACCCTGCACATCTTTGGGTTGTGGGGGTGAGACCCATGCGGATACAGGGAGAATGTGCAAACTCCACGTGGATAGTGACCCGGGGCCGGGATCGAACCCGGGTCCTTGCTGCCTTGAGGCAGCAGTGCTAACCACTGCGCCACCATGCCGCCCTGAAATGACAGTTACTCCACCTAAATCATTAACCCTTTCACATCCAGTCACTGCAGTGCTTTCTGCCTATTTCCATTTTTTGATTGCGATTCTCCGTTGCGTGTCCACCCTACTACCGTTGCTAGCAAGGGCAGAGATTTTGCTGAGCCGTTCGCTGGCGGCGGGATTCTCTACTCCTGCCACTCGTCAATGGGATTTCCCATTGAAGCCAACTTGTTGAAACTCGGGGCAGGGGTGCGCTGCTGGCAAACCAGCCAATTCCCCACCAGACGGAGAATCATGCCCATCACAGAATCATCAAATTTATGGAGCAGAAGTGGCCATTCAGCCCATTGAGTCTGCACCAGCTCTTAGAAAGAGCACCCTACTACAGCCCACGCATCCACCCTATCCCCATAACCCAGTAACCCCACCTAACCTTTTTGGACACTTTTTGGACACTACGGACAATTTATCATGACCAATCCACCATAGCTGCACATCTTTGGACTGTGAGAGGAAACCGGAGCACCCGGAGGAAACCCACGCAGACACGGGGAGAATGTGCGGACTCCGCACAGACAGTGACCCAGCCGGGAATCGAACTGGGACCCTGAAGCTGTGAAGCAGCTGTGCTAACCACCGTGCTACCGTGCTGCCCTGTTGCTACCGTGCTGCCCTGTTGCTACCGTGCTGCCCTGTCTTTATAAAATACAATATGATGCTCCTTACATATTGCTCTAAATACACACAAGGGAAAGATATTCACAAGTTTTTTTTTCTGGTATTAACATATAAAAAGACTTCAGACGGAGATTATAAGTGTTTCTCTTGCAAGTGAATGGGATTTCCCCCCCCCCCCCCCCCCCCCCCCCGAGTGTAATGTACAACAAGCAACATAAAGATAAACTGTGGAAATCAGGGTATTTACTTTTTCTCAATCTGGCACTTAAGTGGATTTTCACACTGTTTTCACAGCAGCCAGAGCCAGTGTCACAATAACAGCTTTTCACTGAAGACATTGAGCTTGGAAAGAGATTAAAGCCTTTGTCCCAACTAAGCTGTGTGTACTTGGAAGGAACCATGAGGGTGGTGTGCACAAGCTGTTACATTCTGGCAGTGATTCTTGTGCCATGAAGTTTATTATCATCGAACTCCTTTGTGATGTCCATGAATGAGTTCTGGATCTCCTGCTTAATTACAGCAGGGTACTTGGTTAACCGTTCGAGGGCTACTGCAGGAATCTTGCAATGGGTTGTTTCAAGTGAATCGGTGGAATTCTTTACTGCAGAGGGCTGTAGACGTTGGGTGGTTAAGTATGATCAAGGCTAAGATAAATTTTTAATCAGTCATGGAATCAAGGGTTATGACGATAAATTGGGAACATGGAGTTGAGGATTATCAAATCAGATCAGTCATGATCTCATTGAACAGCAGAGTGGACTCAATAAGACCATACGACCATAAGACATAGGAGTAGAATTAGGCCACTCGGCCCATACAGTCTGCTCCGCCATTCAATCATGGCTAATATTTTTCTCATCACTATTCTCTTGCCTTCTCCCCATAACCTCTGATCCCCTTATTAATCAAGAACCTACCTATCTCTGTCTTAAAGACACTCAGTGATTTGGCCTACATAGCCTTCTGCGGCAAAAAGTGCCACAGATTGACTATCCTCTGGCTGAAGAAATTCCTCATCTCTGTTTTAAAGGATCGTCCCTTTAGTCTGAGATGGTGTCCTCTGGACTCGATGGGCCGAATGCCCTTCTTCTGCCCCTACATCTTCTGGACTTAAAACCCACTGACACACATGTCACTGACAATTAATTCCATCAATTATATTTCCCTCCACAGCATTATGCTTTTAGTCTAAAGTACATTTTTAGATGGACTGTTCAATGAAAATGTTATTTTGTTAGCTTTTCATTCATTGGAATTTCTGAAATGTAAAATACACTATAAAAGGTGATCATTTTTGGCGGCACGGTAACACAGTGGTTAGCACTGTTGCTTTACAGCTCCAGGGTTCCAGGTTCGATTCCCGGCTTGGGTGACTGTGTGGAGTCTGCACGTTCTCCGTGTCTCTGTGGGTTTCCTCCAGGTACTCCGGTTTCTGTTGTGTTATGTACTCTGGGATAACGCAGCCTGCAACTCGATGCAGCTTTGCCCAAAAGATACTCTAGACTTTGAAGTAAGTTCAATGTGATTTATTGAACCATTAGCACAGTTCTCGGTGAATTCGACTCTCCTGCTAATCTTGCTACAGTAAATCAGTCTAACTAACCAGTCTGCTCTAAGCCACGTGGTGGGTGTGATGCTTCTGATCTGCCCCTGTCCTACTCTCTAAGTGTCGCCTGTGGAAAGAGACAGAGCATGTGTGTCCTGTCCTTATATATGGGTTGTGTAATGCCCTCTTGTGATAGTGTCACCTCTGGATGTCTTGACTGCCCATTGGTCGTGTCCTATTCTATGTGTTCATTAGCTGTATGTCTGCATGTCGTAACATCTCTAATGCTCCCTCTAGTGTTTACTTAGTCATAGTGTATTTACATTAACCCCTTGTGTATTTACAGTGATGCATATCACCATATCCCCCTTTTTGTGTTACATATTTTATGTACAGTGTTAAAGAAAAATTGAACAAAAACAGGTAAAAATAAGTGATGACATGTACAAGTTATGATGACTGTGATGACGATACAAGATCAAAGAATAGTTATGATGACGTTGAGGATCATACAACCAAATAAGAGTTATGAGTGCGAAGTTCATGAATTTACACGTTTGAGCGGCTTTCTTGTGCTGTTATGGAAGTGTCGATGTTGATGTTGTCATTTCCTTGTGAACGCCGTCAGTGTCCTGGTGTTTACGTAACCAAGAAGTCATCGGGAGGTGTTCAAATGGTCAAATCACTTCATTGTCTGAGGTGGACTCTTTTCTTTTTATGCTTGTGAAAGCAATTCTTGATAACATCTTTCCTGAAAGCTGGTTTGCTTGACCATAGCGTTGTAAACGTGAATTGGTAAGATGCGTTGACGTGCCATGGTATGTTTGCACTCTTGCATTGTTCTGAGCTGAGCAGTAACATTGTCCTTCATGGGCAGAGTTGTACCATGTCGTACCAGTTGTTGTTCTATTGTTGTTGTCATTGTTGTTAATGACGTGCTTTTTGTTGTGCTTGTTGCGCTCAATGACCACGCTGAGTGGAGAATTCGAGTCCTTCACAAAGTTACTTGTGTCAGTGTCCTTTGTGGTATCTGCTGTTTCATTGAGCGTGCCGTCTCTGATTCCTCGGTGCTCACTTGAATCATCTTTGGCTTGTCGATGCTCCCCATCTGGAGCCCTTTCTGGTTCACCTGAATCACCTTTGGTTTCTTGATGCTCCCCGTCTGGAGTCATTTCAGGTTCTGGTGGAGAGGCTCAAGTCGATGAGGTTTGAATTAACGTGGTGTCACTGGAGTCACTAGTAGCCTCACTTTGATTGTCGAGTGCCACTGTACATACTAGCTTAGATCTGTCAGTCTCGCTGAGATGTCGCACATCTTGTATGGGAATTGTGAAGCCTTTGCCACTTGTCGCACATACAGTGGGTAGACCTTAGTGTCTTCTTGTCGTTTAGATGAGCTGGGTAGACTGTCAGAGTATTCTTCTGGTGGCTCAAATAATCTGGGTAGACTGTCATACTCTTTTTGTTATTCAGGTGAGCATGATCAATTGTCATAGTTGTCTTGCTGTGCACTTGAGCATGGCAGACTTCCAACGTTGCTCAGATAAGGTTGCTAGACCTTCATGGTGTTGTTCATGCAAGGACTGCGCTCTGGAGTCTAACGTTGCTTCCATCGTGGAGTCTATCAACAAGCTCACTGTGGAGGCTTGTATCGTGCTCTCTGTGGAGTCTGACATCATTCCCTGTCGGGATTTGGGGACTCGTCATGGTGTGTGGACCACTCTCTTGGTGTCAGGCCGCTCTCTGTGGGCTTGTACCGCTCTCTGTCTCTTGGTGTGAGGCCGCAGCAGAATCCTGTACTCATGGGTCAGGATGTCGTCTATGCTGGGCTGAGGATCCCCAAATACGAAGAACGCATCCATGACTGTGTCGGATGCTTCAATGTACAACACATCTCGTTGCGGTTTGGATTTGGTACTGAGGTCGCCACGTCCAATGATCAAATCATCGTCTCAGTCGTAGTCTTCAAGGACTAAATCATCTCTTCGGGCGGTGCTAACTGCTTGATGCAGGGTTCTGTGGTGGTTACTTTCAGCTACTGGTCGAAGTTCTGGCATTGTGCTGTCGTTCCAGGTGAAAGAATTGTGTTTTCTGGCTTTAACATTTTTTTTCACTATTTTCGGACATTGGGCGTGGTCCGGGGCATCTGACATCATGGTGCTTGTGACATACAGTGTAGGAATGGATTGCGCATGCGCAGATCGTTTTTCCTTCACTGTGCGCTCTTTTCGCAACTGCGCATGGACGGCTTCTCGCGCATGCGCAAAACACTGTTTCGCCAGTTTGCGTCTTCTCGGGAACTTTGCATGTGCGGCTCCTTGCGCAAGATGGCTGCCAATCAAAATTGCTGTTTGCTTCTGTTGCAAGCCTACCTTTGCCTCGTGGTGAGTATAGGCGCCTGTTTTACCGATTTTTGTTGTGTTCACTTTGCAGTAGTTCTCAAACTTGTCCAGGACTGTCTGGAAGTCTCTCTTGTCCTGCCCTTTGGAGTACTTGAAGGAGTTGAAGATTTCTGTTGCACTTTCACCTGCAATGGTGAGTAGAAGGTCTATCTTCTCAGCATCAGCCACGCCATCTCAGTCGGATGCTACCATGTAAATCTCAAATCTCTGCTTGAATGCATGCCAGTTGGCACTGAGATTGCCGCGGTACCTAAGCTGCTGAGGAACTGGGATCTTGATCATCTTGCCTGGGTGCTGTTGCTCGTAGTCATGGAAATGTTGAGTTGAACTATATAGATTCAACAGTCACTACTGGTATCATGTTGTGTTATGTACTCTGGGATAACACAGGCTGCAACTCAATACAGCTTTGACCAAAAGATACTCCAGACGTTGAAGTAAGTTCAATGTGATTTATTGAACCATTAGCACAGTTCTCTATGAGTTCGACTCTCCTGCTAATCTTGCTATAGTAACTCAGTCTAACTAACCAGTCTGCTCTAAGCCACATGGTGGGTGTGATGCTTCTGATCTGCCCCTGTCCTACTCTCTAAGTGCCGCCTGTGGAAAGAGACAGAGCATGTATGCCCTGTCCTTATATATGGGTTGTGTAATGCCCCCTTGTGGTAGTGTCACCTCTGGGGTCTTGACTGCCCATTGGTCATGTCCTATTCTGTGTGTTCATTAGCTGTATGTCTGCATGTCATGATGTCTCTGGTGCTCCCTCTAGTGTTTACTTAGTCATAGTGTATTTACATTAATGCCTTGTGTATTTACAGTGATGCATATCACCATAGTTTCCTCCCCAGGCCCTGAAAGTTGCGCTGTTAGGTAATTTGGACATTCTGAACTCTCCCTCAATGTACACGAACAGGCACCAGAATGTGGCGATTAGGGGCTTTTCACAGTAACTTTATTGCAGTGTTAATGTAAACCTACTTGTGGCATTAAAGATTATTATAAGATTATAAGATTACCCATCAATTATATAGTTACCATTTCATAGATAGCATTTAAGGATAGTAACAATGTGCTTTGAAGACATCGCAAGGAGTTGCACATAGGTGAAAGCAAATGACAGGATATGGATAGGAGGATTAGGAGATTAATGAAAATCAGAAGTGATGTATAATAGGCAACTGATCCAATATGGCTCAGTTTACATTATGGACCAAAGTTAAAATTGACCCTGATGAATTTAAACACAATGAAATCCTGGTTAAGGGATCTAGCAGCAATGAGAGTTAAGTAAAAGTCTACGGAGGTAAGGGCAAAGATAGGTATTAGAAAATAAGAGCAGTTTTGATGATTAATACAATTTGCGGGTTGAAGCCCAGCTATGAGTCAAACATAACAGCAGAATCTTCCATTCCAGATATTCCAACAGCAGAAGCGAAAGGCGGAGTGACGTCTGCTGGAGAATGGGACGGCTGAGCATGTGAGTTCTTATACTGTTAAGCTTATTAATTAATCAACTGCGAGGAGCACATTGAATCTCATGGCGGGGGAGGGGGGCAGAAAGTGGCTCATCGTATTGCCACCTCACAGGCTCCAAAGTCTGGACGTTATATTTGAACAGCACCCAGACAGCCATTCACCCTTCCACTCTGCTCCTTGACTCCACAACACAGTCCTCCCACTCAGACCCCACCCCCAAATAGGCCAACTCGTCTCACCCCCTCCCTTGCGCCCAGCCATGGCACACCGTGTGTGACAGGAAGTCAGTACCTCTCAATGACAGTGTGAACGGAACATCTACTGACCTGAAAGTCCAAGAAGACTATCTCAGCAGGTCACTTATATCTGTCGTACAGAAGTACAGGGGTATTTGCAAGTGCTGTTGGGGAAGGTTTAAACTGCAGGGGCAAGGGAATGGGAATGGGAACAAACTAACAGTGCAAATTGCTATACATGGGTACGATATTTTTGTGATTACAGAGACATGGTTGCAGTGTGACTGAGGCTCAGAACGGAATATCCAAAGGTACTCAATATTTAGGAAGGACAGGGAAAAAGGAAAAGGAGATGGTGTGATATTGCCAATTAAGGATGAAATCAGTGCAAGAGTGATGAAGGAAATTGAAAGTGAAAGTTAGGGCAGCACGGTGGCACAGTGGTTAGCAATGTTACCTCACGGCGCCGAGGTCCCAGGTTCGATCCCGGCTCTGGGTCACTGTCCGTGTGGAGTTTGCACATTCTCCCCGTGTTTGCATGGGTTTTGCCCCCACAACCCAAAGATGTGCAGGGTAGGTGGATTGGCCACGCTAAATTGTCCCTTAATTGGAATAAATGAATTGGGTACTCTAAATTTCAAAAAAAAGAAAGTGAAAATTGGCATCGACCCTGAAGACCACAGGCTGCTCTCCACTTTTGAGAGCAAGATGACTGGTGGTGATTTAACCTGAGAATCACCTCACCTTAGGTAAGAGGCGGGATTAAGAAGATGGGGTCCTCACAAATAAGTTCAGCCGGTAATGAGAATTGACCCCATTCCGTGTCACGGACTAGCAATCCAGCCAACTAAGCTAACCGACCCCAGTGAGGGAAGATATTGGCTCAGGATATCCAGATATAGAATCAGTCTGGGTGGAGCTAAGAAGCAACAAAGGGCGGAAAACATTAATGGCAGTTTACTATCCAAACACTAATCATGGATGACTTTAATCTACGTGTAGATTTGGAAAAACAAATTAGCAATAATATTATGACGGATGGGATTCCTGGAGTGCGTACAAGATGGTATAGTGTGTCAAGGAACCAACTAGGGAATCCGCTATCCTAGATTTCTTACCATAGATTCCCTACAGTGCAGAAGGACGCCATTTGGACCATCGAGTCTGCATCGGCCCTTGCTCCGATAGAGCATCCTACCCTAGGCCCAATACCCTGCCCCTATCTCCGTATCCCGTAAACACATCTAAACTCTTGGGCAATATTAACATGGCCATTCCACCTAATCTGCACATCTTTCGACTTATGGTATTATGCAATGGGAAGGGAGCAGCGTCCGTAACATGATAGAATTCTTCATTAGGATGGAAAGTGAAGAAGTCTGAAACTAGGGTCCTAAATCTAAACAAAGGAAACTACAAAAGGTATGAGGTGTGCGCAAACTTAGATAGATTGGGGAACTTCATTAAAAGTCATGATGGTGGATAGGCAATGGCTAATATTTAAGGAACAAACGAGTGCATTGCAACAATTATACATTCCTTTCTGGCGCAATAACACATGAAAAGTAGCCCAACCATCGCCAACAAAAGAAATTAAGGACAGTATTAAACCCAAAAAGGAGTCATATAAATTGCTGCAAAAGATAGCCAACCTGAGGATTGGAAGCAGTTCAGAATTCAGCAAATGAGGATCAAGAGATTGATTAACAGGGAGAAAATAAAGCATGAGAATAAACTTGCAAGTAACATAAAAAGAGACTGTAAAAGCTTCTGCAAGTACATAAAAACAAAATAGATTAGTGAAGGCTTGCAGTCCAAAAGGAGAACATTTATCTGAGAGAACAAGGAAATGGAAGAGCAATTAAACAACTACTTTAGTTCCAACTTCACAGAGGAAGGTACAAATAACTTCCCCAAAAATGCGAAGGAACCAAGGATCTTCGTGAGAAGGAGGAACTGAAGGGAATAAGCAAAACCAAAAAAAAAATAGCACTAGAGAAATTAATGGGACTGAAAGCAAATAAATCCCCAGGGCCTGATAACCTATATCGCAGGAGGTGCCCGTGGAGATAATGGATGTCATGTTCCAAATATCTGTATATTCTGCAACAGTCCCAGCAGACTGGACAGTGGGAAATGTAATCCCGCTATTTATAAAAGGAGGAAGAGAGCAGGGAATTGCAGACCAGTTAGCCTAACATCTGAAGTAGGGAAAATGCTAGAGTCTATTATAAAGGATATAATAACAGAACACCCAGAAAATATCAATGAGATTAGACAAAGTCAACATGGATTTATAGAAGGGAAATCATACCTCACCATCCACTGGAGTTGTTTGAACAGAACTAATAGAATAGATAATGGTGAACCAGTGGATTTCGATTTTCAGAAAGCTTTTGATAAAGTCCCACATAAGAGGTTAGTGCGAAAGATTACAGCGTGTGGGATTAGGGGTGATATGGATTGAGAATTGATTAGCATACAGGAAACATAGACTAGGAATAAATTGATCCTTTTCGATGTGGTGGGCGGTGACTAGTGGGTTCCTCTATGGGTCAGTGCCTGGCCCCCAGCTATTCACAATATACATCAATAATTTGGATGAGGGAACCAAATGCAACATTTCCAAATTTACTGACACCACCAAACTTGGTGGGAATGTGAGTGGTGAAGAGGGTGTTAAGGGGATTCAAGTTGATTTGGACAAATTGAGTGAGTGGGCAACTATATGGGAGACACAATATAACGTGGATAAGTGTGAAGTTATCCACTTTGGATGGAGAAATAGAATGGCAGAGTATTATTTATATGGTGATAGATTGGGAAATATTGATGTCTTGGGCTGGTTTAGCTCACTGGGCTAAATCACTGGCTTTTAAAGCAGACCAAGCAGGCCAGCAGCACGGTTCGATTCCCGTACCAGCCTCCCCGGACAGGTGCCAGAATATGGCGACTAGGGGCTTTTCACAGTAACTTCATTGAAGACTACTCGTGACAATAAGCAATTTTCATTTCATTTCATGTCAAAGGGATCTGGATACCCTTGTACACCAGTCACTGAAAGACCCCTCTGGCGGTGGGGTCTGGAACAAGGCATAGTCTTAGGATACAGGGTCGGCTACTTAGGACAGAGATGAGAAGAAACATAGAGTGTGGGAGTATGGCGTTGAGATAGAGGATCAGCGATGATCATATTGAATGGCGGAGCAATGTGAAGGGCCAAATGGCCTACTCCTGCTCCTATTTTCCATGTCTCTTTGTACAGAATGTTCTAAATTCCCACTGCTAAATTTGGAGGTGGGGCAAGATTCCAGTGTGTTGGGTTTTAAATCAGCATTGATGGGACACTGATGGGATTCCCGACATAGATCAATCAGACAGTCGGCCGACCGTTAACCTATCATGAAAGTCAGGAGAAGGAGGTTCCATACTAGTCTCCCGACATCCACTGCTGGCAGGAGCGGACAATTATACTCCCATGATTCCTGACACTAATGCAACATGAGCAAGCAGCCAGGGAAAGGGAGCAAATTAGTAAAGGTTTTGGCAACACTGAATAAGAAGCATTCAGATCATCCTGATGTTCAGCTGAAGGAAATTCTAGCTTCCATGACTTGATGTTCGACAGGGAGTCTGAAAAGATAGGGAATTGTGAGGGAGATGGGCACAGACCTAAGAGGTGATGACACACTCTAGGATCTTTTAGATCTGTGGGAAGAGTGAGAAATGAGGAAGTAATTGGAAATATGAGGAACTGGGAGCAGCCTTATTTAACGGTAAAATGAAGGCATCAGCTTTAAAGGGCAAGATCCTAGGGAGAGTCATTTTAATGCCTCGTGCTTCTTACCCAATGGAAATCCACTTGGATACCACAATTCATGACTTCCTGATAGGCAGTACAGCTGCCTTGCCAAAATGGACAGGGTCCTAATCCATGTGTGATAAACTACCGTCTTCTCCACATTTACCTGATTTCAGGCGGGTAATGTTTTCCCAGAGACCAGCAGCTGCTGCAGTCAACTTACTTGCTTGGGTGGCAAATAGACTGGTGGCTTGTTAGTGAGGCCCAGTAGGTAAAATCACTGTGGCCTTACACTGCCGTGAGGGGGGCAGGGAACTACCCAGAAGGAATGGTCATAATATCCACTCATGTATATAATGAGATGCAGACAGGCAGTGGTTGACACACAGGATGACCAATGAACACACAACACAGAACAACCAATCACCAGACAAGCCACCACCACTTTAAAGACTCCTGCTTTTTTCGGGACCCAGACACTGAGACAGTCAGAGTGCACAAGTCAGTGAACATTATTGCCATGTGGTAGCTAGTAAGTCTGGTCGAACCAGTAAGTGGTCGTCAGTAGGATTAGTAGAGTGCCAACCCACAGCTGAACATGTACAGCCGTTCGTAGTTCAAATAAAACCGTGTTGGATCATCTCCGGTGTTAGATGTTTGTTTCTAGCTTCCCTGCATCCAGTTGCAATCAACGTCGAACCAACCCGCCTAGCACATCAGGAATAAACAGTTCGGACCAGTGTTCTTATTTCCCCGTTTTACTGGTGTTCCATTTTAAAGTATACAAGACCAGTCCATATCTCCCTTCATCTACTTGTGGAGGTACAACAGAGAGTCTCTCACTGTCAAACAAAACTTCATCAACATATTTCTGGTGGGGCTCTAACCCTACAACTCCCCATCCCCTTCCCCATCATACATCTGGCCTGTCGAAGGTTATACTCTCCGAGCATCAGTCAGTACAAGTACTCAATGCTATCATTATTATTTGATTCATATGTATAGCATATTGATAAAGTCCTCGTGCAATTTCAATAACTTTGGATGGGCACCTGAAAAAAGTAAATTGCAAATGGCCTATCAAGGCACAATTCTTTTAAATCAAATTTTTTTAAATTTCAGATGCTGAAACAGATTGAAAATGGCAACAGTTGAATAAGTATGAATGATGATATTAGCATTAAAACACAAAGCCAAAAATAAACAGAACGTAGCATTTAAAGAAATAAAAGGTAGTTAACAATATATCGGAATTAGCAATGCATTCCCAGCCATCTACTATTCACCAGGTTTAATATTGCACATGCATGTTTTTCATTGGCTCATATTATATATATTCCACAGACCCTGTTACATTCTGGTGCTTGGCCGGTAGGAATGATGCACAGAAGAACGTCCAGTTTTTGATTAGTTAAAGTGTTTTGTTATAAAATAAAATTGTGGTAAAGCCAACTATGAGAAATATATTACAAACTACTAATACTGGTAAATTATCCTAGAACTACTGCAAGTACAACTATCCACTAACACGACTAACTCCCAACTCCTCAAGGTACAGAGTTACGTGGTAGATTTACACTGCCACCTGCTGTTTGGAGGTCATTTACATCATTATATACATGATGCTTATGCATATCATCACAGATCCTTTTCATGATGCTTGGATTTCCATGACCGTCAGAGATTGTATCTAAAGTTTAACAAAATAGCCACTGAAATGGAAGAGAAATAGTTGTTTCATTAAAACCAATGTGCATTCGAACAACCTCGAACATAGGAAATATGAGCAGAAGTAGACCATTGGCCCGTTGAGCCTGCTCCACATCTCAGACAGATCATGGTTGATCACCTTACCATTTACTCCATTTTTCCTCACTATCCTCATATCCCGACTATCGTTAGCACCCAGATTTCTGTCATGAACCTGCTCAGCGTCTGAGCTGCCACGGCCCACGGGAATAAAGAATTAAATTCATCAAAAACTGTTTTAAAATCTTGAAGAAAAAAAGTCTAAATACTTTCAAGTTTCATGCCAGTCCCAAAGAGGGTCACTGTCCTTAATTCCCAAACATTCCCACCTGGTATAAACTAAAACCAATATATATTTTTGGTACACAATAACTTACATTCACACTGATTCTATGAGCTCAGGATTTACTCACCCTTTGTCTGCCTAAACTTATTTTACAGTCTGCGATGGTCATATCAATTAGTATACAGAAATTCCTGGTCTTTCCACTTGGTCCTATATTATCTGATCTTTCTAACAGCCCAGCCCACAACCGACATATTGATGACTGCCACAAAGGGGCCATCTTCCTTTCACAATTCTGATGAAGGGTCGAATCTGAAATATCAATCATCCTTTCGCTTTTCCACACACAGATCTGGCTGCGTTTTGTCATTAGAGCTCCAGCGTTTTTTTTTTCTTTTTCTCTCTGTTCAGCCATCATTCCTCAAAGTGCGGATTTGAAGCCCTTTGAGACATCACCATATGTCTGAGTGTAATCTGCTTGCGGAAGATTCGCAGAGTAGCAGTTAACACAATACCTGGTCAAGATGGGCTTCAAAGTCACCCTACAATAACCACTGGAGAGAAAACACTTCCGGTAGCATGGTGGTTAGCATAAATGCTTCACAGCTCCAGGATCCCAGGTTCGATTCCCGGCTGGGTCACTGTCTGTGCGGAGTCTGCACGTCCTCCCCGTGTGTGCGTGGGTTTCCTCCGGGTGCTCCGGTTTCCTCCCACAGTCCAAAGATGTGCGAGTTAGGTGGATTGGCCATGCTAAATTGCCTGTAGTGTCCTAAAAAGTAAGGTTAAGGGGGGGTTGTTGGGTTACGGGTATAGGGTGGATACGTTAGGCTTGAGTAGGGTGATCATTGCTCGGCACAACATCGAGGGCCGAAGGGCCTGTTCTGTGCTGTACTGTTCTATGTTCTATGTTCTATATATGCGCGACAGCCTCATGTTCACAATGTAAGTTTTCTGAGATTCTGGGAGAAGCTCATTTCACTCATGCTTCCTCATTGACAGAAATACCAATTGTTCTATTCACTAGAGTTAAGTGCCTGATGGATGTTTAATATGGTGGGCTTTCTCGAAAAGAGAAGATGCAAGGCTCCTGCCAGCTCTGCAGCTGGCAGTGAGATGCCCATTGTCTTCCATTAAATACTATGCATGCTGTTTGATTAAAATTGTCATGTAATCTCTTTAATGAGCACCATCAGCCAATTGAACTGGCAGACGGTTGCCTAACAATCCTCTGGGTGGCCAGTCTTAGACTTTGACTCCAAGATGATGCTTTGCTCTAAATGTGGGCTGAACGGGCATTTCAGCTCAAGACTCCTTTTCGACCCCTTCTTTTTAGAACTCTGCCCTTCTAAAATCGGTTTGAGGCAGCTATCAGGAATGCCTCTAAATATTGCTCAACCCAATACGGCATTGGACAGGCACATAGACCCAATAAGATAAGCACAATGAGTTTTAGTTTTGCCTTGCCTCATATCCAGAAACTTCTGAAATATTCCAAAACGAAGAAAGAAAAATCACTGGAAAGGAATAACAATTGAATGAAGATTTATTATCACCTGAGATATGAAGTTAATGGAACACTCCATTTTGGAGAGCTCCAGGGTCTGTAGGTCCAGCATTTTGACTACTTTCTCAGCCAAGTTGTTGATTTGATTAGCTACACTTGCGAGAGATTGGGCAGCAAAGGCCTTGGTTTCTTCAAAAGCTTTTGTCTTGTCTTTAGCCTGTAAGACAAATAAATTATTTTAGGTCCCATTTTCATCAACAGAATGTAACATTCCCTCCACATACGTTTGCGAAATGTCAAGTAATGTTGTCCACTATTTTTGTAAAAATCTATTCCTATGGGAATTATGGAGTACAATTATTATTTATTTATTTATTTGTGAGATTATTTAAAGCTAACAATCATCTTCAAATCCATTCATTGCAATATGCGCTGCTGCTTTTGTGTTAGAAACATGTTGAAAATACAATTTCACTTGCTGCACTTAATTACATATGTAAAAAGAATAATGTACTCATTTTTCACAAGCCCTTTCGATTGCTCTCCATAATGTATTATTTTTATTTGTTCATGGGATGTGGGCATCATTGGAAATTAAGGTCAGCATTTGTTGCCCATCCCTAAGTGCCCTTGAACTGAGTGGCTTGCTAGGCCATTTCAGAGGGCAGTTAAGCGTCAAGCACATTACTACGGGTCTGGAGTCACATTTAGGCCAGACCGTGGAAGGATGGCAGATTTCAATCCCGAAAGGGCATTAGTGATCCAGATTTTTTTTTATAACAATTGATGATCATGGCCACCATTATTGAGACTTAGATTATAGATTTTGAAGATTCATTGAATTTAAATTCCACCAGTTTCCATGGTGGAATTTTCACCCATGTCCTCAGAGCATCAATCTGAGTCTCTGGATTACTTGTCCAGTGACAGGACCATAGCGACAGCATCTTTCTATTCTATTTATAATGGTATTTTAAAATAATTGCCTCTGTCATGCACAATGGAGATGTGCATTGCCTACAACAACAATATGGCAGCAGCTCTTATGATACCAGGAGCTCATTTCACCTCAATCTTCAGCTGTTAAATGTCCCAGGCTCGGGGACACATGACTTCCTGTAGGTTCTCCTCCAGACTCTAGCTGGATACAGCCAGGTGACAGGAGTTTGGAGAAACTCAGGGACAGGCCCAACTCAGTGAAGCTAGCTGTCTAGCAACGAGCTGAAATTATGCCAGTAAGTAGAGGCTGAAGTGCAGACTCAAGAATCCTGAGAGACTAATCTCAGAAGGCGAGATTGAAAACCTGTGAGGTGGGCTATTGTGAAAGCCGAATGGGAGCAACTTTTAGACAGAGTTACAAAGTGAGATCTTTGAAGCTAAAGCAGGGAATCCTTTGTGAGACAGAATTTCAATGAGATTGTCTGACTTGATGTTTACTGATGTCTGAGTGGGTTCTTGCAAAATCCATGGACTCTGACCTGGTTGCATCTGTAATTTATTATGTAGAATGGTGAGTTCGACCACATTTCATTTGTTAATTCACATGTACCTCATACTTACCCTGAATGTCAGAGTATAAGATACATATTGTAAAGCGTTTATCTTTCTGGACTTGTATAGTAAACTTTGTTTTTGTTTGTTCAAAACCTGTGGATTTTTGTGACTTTTTTTTCCAAACCCTCAACCTTTATCTGCTCTAAACAAAACATTGTTGGTCCCTAACCAGATCTCCCCCAATATCCAAGTGTCCAGCCAAGCCTCAGATGTCCCCCACACCCTTCCCCAGTGCAGAGAGAGTCACTTCATTGGGTATAAAATGGATCATGGGTAGGTTAGGAGGGATCACATTTCAGTGAGCATATCACAGATACACCAAAGTAGCTGACAGAGGCTACGACAGCCGCGGGCCCACACAGACGGAGGACTGTTGGAGGCCAGGCCCGTACCAAGGCCCAGGATGATGAAGGGCCTCTGTTCATGGCCACAAGAAACCTATTGTAGATGCAGGGACAGGCAGGAGAACATCTGGCAAAGCTGCCAGAGATATTGTCCAGACATGTATCCTGATGGAGACAGGTATCCAGGTCATTTATTCTGCCATGTCTCAGGTGGGTGAGTACTTGGTTTCCTCTATGGAGAGGTTGCCAGCCATCATAGAGACCCAGGTTCAGCAGACCTCTCAGTGTATGTTTGGTACATGCTCAGACCTGCATTCCATCACTCTAGCCATGGACTCCAAGCAGCGGTCACCAAGCAAGAAGGGGGTGTGCCACTTGAGCCTCCCTCCAGGTACTCCTTATCCTCTGGTGGTCAACAACGTACATTCCCGGAAAGGGACGTAGAAGAAGGTGTTTCCTCTCAGGGCGCCCTGAGAGTGGGTAGCAATGCCTCAGCCACTCTGCTGGTTCCCCCATGCCTCACGTACGCAAGACCGAAGAGGATGAATCCATGCAGGAGCCCCTCAGCATGCCTGAACTCTCTGGGCCTCAGACAACCAGAGAACATTTGTTGTGGAATTACTTATGTCTGTCTATTATTGGCTGCTAATGCTGTTCGGCACATAAGTAGTCCTAAGTTGTATCTTCACTAGGTTGACACCTCGTTTTTCAGTGTGCCTGATGTTCTTCTTGGAATGCTGTCCTGCACTCTTCCTTGAACCAGGGTTGATCCCTGGTTCGTGGTAATGATAGAGTGGGCGATATACCAGGCTGTGAGGTTGCAAATTGTGTTTGAATATAGTTCTGCTGTTGCTAATGGCCCACAGCGCCTCATGGATGCCCAGTCTTCAGTTTCTAGATCTGTGTGATGTCTATTCCAATCAGCACATTGGTTGTGCCACGCAGCACGATGGAGAATGTCCTCAATGTGAAAACGGGACTTTGGGCAGCACGGTAGCCTTGTGGATAGCACAATTGCTTCACAGCTCCAGGGTCCCAGGTTCGATTTCAGCTTGGGTCACTGTCTGTGCGGAGTCTGCACATCCTCCCCGTGTGTGCGTGGGTTTCCTCCGGGTGCTCCGGTTTCCTCCCACAGTACAAAGATGTGCAGGTTAGGTGGATTGGCCATGATAAATTGCCCTTAGTGTTGGGTGGGGTTACTGAGTTATGGGGATAAGGTGGAGGTGTTGACCTTGGGTAGGGTGCTCTTTCCAAGAGCCGGTGCAGACTCGATGGGCCGAATGGCCTCCTTCTGCACTGTAAATTCTATGATAAGGACTGTGCGGTGGTCACTTCTACCCATACTGTCATGGACAGATGCATCTGAAGCAGGCAGATTGGTGAGGATGAGGTCAAGTATGTTTTTCCCTCTTGTTGGATCCCTCATCACCTGCTGGATTCACATTCTAGCAGCTATTGTCCTTTAGGACTCGGCCAGCTCGGTCTGTGGGGGTACTACCGAGCCACTCTTGGTGATGAACATCAAAGTCCCCACCCGGAGTATATTCTGCCCTCTTGCCACCCTCAGTGCTTCCTCCAAGTGGAGTTCAACATGGAGGAGTACTGATTCATCAACTGATGGTGGCTGATACGTGGTAATCAGCAGGAGGTTTCCTTGCCCATGTTTAACCTAAAGCCATGAGACTTCATAGGGTCCAGAGTCGATGCTGAGCACTCCCAAGGCAACTTCCTCCCGACTGTATACCACTGCCGATGAGACAGGACCTACCCAGGAATGGTGATAATGGTGTCTGGGACATTATCTGTAAGGTATGATTCTGTGGTATGACTATGTCAGGTTGTTCCTTAACTGGTCTGTGAGACAGCTCTCCTAACTTTGGCACATGCCCCCAGTTGTTTGAAAGGAGGACTTTACAGGGTCATCAGAGCTGGGTTTGCCGTTGTTGTTTCCAGTACCTGAGTCGATAACGGTGGTCCGTCCAGTTTCATTCCTTTTTTGTGTTTTCATAGCGTTTGAAAACAACTGAATGGCTTGTGAGGCCATTTCAGAGGGCTTTTAATAGTCAACCACATGGCTGTGGGTCTGGAGTCACATGTAAGCCAGATCAGGAGAGGATGGCAGAATTACATCCCTAAAGGATATTAGTGAATCAGGTGGGCATCGACAATCGACAATGGTTTTGTGGTCATCATTAGACTTTCAATCCCAGATATTTTATTGACTTTAAATTTCACTACCTGCCATGGTGGGATTCAAACCCGTGTCCCAAGATCATTAGTGCAGTGGATTACTAGTGCAGTGACAATACTACTACCACTCCTTGGTTCGGGATTGAGTATTTCTGACTGGCCCCAAAGCAAGCTTTTGAGTGGTTATCCCCAAACACACATTAGGCATTCCTGCCAGGCACGTGGAGATCTCAACTAACTCTGGCATCATAAGGGAGGTGTGCACACCACTAGAGATCCCATTTCAGATGGTCACAGACCAATGACACATTAATTGAGTGGTACTCCTTTGTATTTATGAAGGTTGGAAGCTGGTCGCAGGGAGCTCTTATCACCACATGCGTGCAATCGATTACCCCCTGCACCGGTTGGGAACCCACGATGGCACCAAAGCCTACTGATCTTACAGACAGGCTCTCTGGATCCATACTGAAGTCCACAAACCCTCCAACACTTTTAAAGAAGGTGACTGGCCAGATGCAACAATCTGTGGCTGTCTCAGAGATGCCACAGATGGAATTCTGGAAGGAGCTGTTTGATGCCTGTGGTGATATGCATCACTGTAGAAACACAAGGGGTTAATGTAAGTACACGTAAACTAGCTAGACACTAGAGGGAGCACCAGAGACATGTCACACAGACACTCAACCAATAGGTCAGTAAGATAGGACACGACCGATGGGCATTCACACAGAGGTGACACTACCACAGGGGGGCATTACACCAACCCATATATAAAGAACACAGCACACATGATCTTCCTCTTTCCAGTGGGGACACTCAGTGAGTAGAGACACAGGGTTGATTCAATATCACACCCACCACGTGGATTGTAGCAGACTGGTTTGTCAGTCTGAGTAGCTATAGAAGGATCAACAGTAGAGGCGAACCTAAGTAAGAGAATTGTAAATAGTTCAATAAACATGTTGAAATTATCTCCACGTCTGAACCTTCCTTTGTCAGAGTGAACATCAAGGAAGCCGCTTATGCTATGCCAAGAGCATAACAAGACAATGCTAGGGCAGCACGGTGGCCTAGTGGTTAGCACAACCGCCTCACGGCGCTGAGGTCCCAGGTTCGATCCCGGCTCTGGGTCACTGTCCGTGTGGAGTTTGCGCATTCCCCCCGTGTCTGCGTGGGTTTCGCCCCCACAACCCAAAAACGTGCAAGCTAGGTGGATTGGCCACGCTAAATTGCCCCTTAATTGGAAAAATGATTGGGTACACTAAATTTATAAAAAAAAACAAGACAATGCCTAGCTCCACTGTCATTGGGTTCCTTCCCAGTCCACAGGGCCGCAAGTCCCTCTGAAGCAGGTTAATGACTAAACATCCTCAGTCATTTTTGTCATAACCTTTCTGTCACATTCTGGTAGTTTTGGCGTGTGCAGTGGGCTCTTTGCCATGCCATTGCTCATTGCACTGGCCCCTGGTTGCCTTCAACTTGGTCAGACTCATTTTCCGGTGCCCCGCCCCCACCTTCCTTGTTGGCTTTCTGGCTGCTGTTGTACATGACTCAATGCCATCCTTCCTCTGCCCTATTTGTCGTCCATCCAAGGCTTCAAGAACCCTGGACGGACAAGACCCATCTTGACCCCAACAAGTGAACAGAGGGCTGAAAGCAAAGGTTTGTCCTCAACTGTTGACTTGGAACCTCCACCAAAACCTTGCATCTATGGACAAAATGGAGATCACCCTGGTCTTCTTTACCACAGCCTTGTCTTGCTCTCAATGATTCAACCTTTCCTCAATCACTCTTAACAATCCCTCGTTCACTCTCCATCCTCATTTTGTCACCTTCAACTTTCCCTTGTTCAGCCTCGACATTCTCTTGATAACCCTCAATCTTCCATCAGTCACCCTTAATCTTCCCTGCTCCATGCCAGCTTTTACCAGTTGTGAAAGTGAAGACCCATGTTTGCCGTGGACCACCAACTTAATCCCAAAGGTAGCATCAAATTGTAAATCTTGTGCTATAATAAATATTCATCGCATGCATGTTCATTTTGATTGGTTTCCCACCATGTGCCACTGGCATTGCCATCTCACTTATAGAACATAGAACAGTACAGCACAGAACAGGCCCTTCGGCCCTCAATGTTGTGCCGAGCCATGATCACCCTACTCAAACCCACGTATCCACCCTATACCCGTAACCCAACAACCCCCCCCTTAACCTTACTTTTTATTAGGACACCACAGGCAATTTTAGCATGGCCAATCCATCTAACCCGCACATCTTTTTTGGACTGTGGGAGGAAACCGGAGCACCCGGAGGAAACCCACGCACACAGGGGGAGAACGTGCAGACTCCACACAGATAGTGACCCAGCCGGGAATCGAACCTGGGACCCTGGAGCTGTGAAGCATTTATGCTAACCACCATGCTACCCTGCTGCCCCTAGACTTCCGAGCTGTCTTCGGGACAATTTGATGCTTCCAACCTGACGTTGGAAACTTCGCTTTCCCTCCCATTGACCACCTCCACCCATCTCTTTCCCCAACTCCCTGTTTCAGCATTAAATTCTGCCCCATATAATACCTGATGCCACACAGGTTTAGAACTTTAGTTATTGATGGTTTTATTGGTTTCTTGTACAGAGTTTGAGTTGCAGAGTTTATATTGTGCCCATTCCAAACTTAAAACAACAGTAAACTGGAGCTGGCGTGAGAAAGGAGTATTTGATTAATAAAGATTTGAGCTACTAAATCACATACTCTCTCAAACTCACCCTGTTGCATGGTTAACGAATGTCAATCATAGCTATCGAGGTCAATAAATCACAAACCCCAATCCCATATGTTTATATCTTAATCATTGCAATAGACAAATAAGCACGTTTAGCAGTAAAATCAGTCATTTCATTGCCGTTTCATGGAAATAGCCCCATCAGGAATGCTTTTGATAACTAAAGAATTTACATTAATTGCGATGCATTAATGAGAACTGAGCATTATTTTCACAACTTTACAAGTAAAAACTGAATAATAAATCACTTAGTGCACTTTACCCAAAAAGAAAAATATTCATTTATTTATCTTCTTACCTATTATAACCCGCACAAGATCAACGGGGTTGGAGCAATCGGTCTCCCCATTTAGTCCCGCTGAATATGAGCTCCCCTGTGAGGATTTAGCGCTGCTCCAGCCGGCAGTGAAGGAACTGCACGAGTTTGCGCATGCGCCAAAGGGCTGGCGTGATCTCGCGCATGCACGGAACCGCTGGCATGTTTTGGCGGATGCGCGGGGGGATTCTCTTCTCCACACCAGTCATGGCGGTGCCCTACAGGGGCCGGAGCGGAAGGAAGGAGTGCCCCCATGGCACAGGCCCGCCCGCAAATCGGTGGGCTCCAATCGTGAGTCAGGCCACTGTGGGCCCACCCCACCCCCCTGGTGTCAGATCCCCCCCCCTTCGAGGACCCCCCAGCCTACTTAACTGCCAGGTCCCGCCGGTACGTGAGCTGAGTGATTCACGCCGGCGGGACTGGCCAAAAATGGCCGGTCGCTCAGCCCATCTGAGCCCAGAGAATTGCTGGGGGTGAGTGGGGGGGGGGGGGGGGGGGGGGCGCTGCCAACAGCCCCCGACTGGCGTGGCGTGAATCCCGCCCCCGCCTGAAAAACGGCGCTGGAGAATACAGCAGTCGGCATCGGGGCGGTGGGGCGGGATTCGCGCTGCCCTGCGGGGATTCTCCAACCCGGCGGAGGGTTGGAGAATCCCGCTGCTTGTTGTATGAAGACAGATTGAACGGTTTAGGCTGATACTCTCTAGAGTTTAGAAGAATGAGGAGAGATCAAATTGAGGTATACAAGGTGATAAAAGATATGGATAAAGTAAACATGGAGCGAATGCTTCCTCTTGTTGGACATTTTAGAACAAGGGATCATAGACTCAGAATAAGAGGTGGCAAATTTAAAACAGAGTTGAGAAGAAACTACTTCTCCCAAAGGATTGTGAATCTGTGGAATCCGCCGGGTGGGAGAATCGCCAGGGCGTCTCGCAAATCGCGCCACACCGCCCTGACACCCGCACACGATACCCCCACCCCTCGAAACCAGCGGCGCGCGAATCGCGTTGGGCCGCTCAGAGAATCGCCGTAAACAGCAAGCGGCGATTCTCCAGCTCAGATGGGCCGAGCGGCCGCGCGTAAACGGCCAAGTCCCGCCGGCGCCATCTACACCTGGTCGCTGCCAGTGGGTACTTGTCGTGAAGGCATGGAGGGGCGGCTTGTGGGGCGGGGAGGGAGGCTCCGTTCCCGGGGGGGGCTTCTGATAGGGTCTGGCCCACGATCGGGGCTCACCGATCGGCGGGCCAGCCTCCCCCCCCCCCGGGCCTACTTTCTTCCGTGGCCGGCCCTGGAACCCCGGCGCCATGCTGGTGAGGGGCTGGAGCGCTCCGCGAGGTAACCGCGCATGTGCTAGTTGGCACTGGTCCAACTGCGCATGCGCGGGACCCAAGGCGCCGCGTCTTTTACATGGCACCGGGTCTCTGATGCCACGCCGAGGCCCCGCCCCCGCAAACCACGCGACGCCCCTACTAGCCTCATGGAGGGAGGAGATTAGGGGTCTGGGAACGGGCGCCAAAGCCGGAGTAAAACACTCCAGTTTTTACTTCGCCGTCGGCACTAAGACTCCCACTGGGAGAATCCCGCCCACTACCTCAGAGTGCAGTGGATGCTGGGACAGTGAGTAAATTTAAGGAGGAGTCAGACAGATTTTTTATTTGTAATGGGTTGAAGGGTTAGAGGGAAATAGACCTTGGAAAATAGGGGACAGGTTTAGATAAAGGATCTGGATCGGCGCAGGCTGGGAGGGCCGAAGGGCCTGTTCCTGTGCTGTAATTTTCTTTGTTCTTTGAAGTACGGTCAGGACGGTGGAGTTAAGGCCAGGGTGAGATCAGCCATGATCGAATGACAGAGCGAACTCCATGAGCCAAATGACCCAACTCTGCTCCTATACCTTATGAACTTAAGAACTTATTACCTTTACACATCTTTATTTATAACTGAAGAACATTTTCACATCAGAAATGCGGTCACCAGAAATCTACAGGCAAATAGCCTTTGATTGCTGAAATATGGTGTTTAATGCCACTTCGTCTCAAATAGAAACCCATGTGAATTGGAAAAGCGAAAACAGAAAGTCAGCTTTCTTTAAAAATTCTAAATTACATCACGCAGAAATGTTAACATTTGCATTTTCACCCCGCGTGTCTTAAAATGAAACTTCAAAAACGTCCAAATGCTGAGAGAGATCAGAATAGAAACCTGTGACTTCTGATATCATTCTGGTTTATGTGCAGCCACAAGCCTAAAACTATTTTTTTTAAATTGTCTGGGGCAGACATTTCAGCAATATCAGTGACAAGTGAATTTACAAAGTCATAGAATCATAGAATTTACAGTGCAGAAGGAGGCCATTCGGCCCATCGAGTCTGCACCGGCTCTTGGAAGGAGCACCCCACTTAAGCCCATGCCTCCCCCCTATCCCCGTTACCCAGGAACCCCACCTCAGCTTTTTTGGACACTAAGGGTAATTTATCATGGCCAATCCACCTAACCCGCACATCTTTGGACTGTGGGAAGAAACCAGAGCACCCGGAGGAAACCCACACAGAATCCTCCGCACATTCAGGGGCTAGGCCGACCCCGGAATGGTTTGCGCCTCCGTCGGCTGGCGCGAGCATGCACGGGAGTGGCAGCATGTGCTGGCGTCATCCCAGTGCATGAGCAGAGGGCTTCGTCTCCGCACCGGCAATGGCGGACCGCTACAACCGCCAATAGAGTGCCCCCACGGAACAGGCCCGCCCGATGATCGGTGGGGCCCCGAATGCGGGAAAGACCACCATGGGGGCACATCCCGGGGCCAGATCCCACCGCGCACGCCCGAGAACCCCAGAGGCCCCCCGTGCCACCAGGTCCCACCAGTAAGGACCTACTCTAATTTACGCCAGCGGGACCGACAAAAACGGGCAGCCACTCGGCCCATCGCGGGCCAGAGAATCGCCGGGGGAGCCCGCCGACTGGCACGGCGCAATTCCCGCCCCCGCCAAATCCCCGGTGCCGGAGAATTTGGCAGCCGGCGGGGGTGGGATTCAAGCCGCCCCCCCCCCCCCCCCCCCCCGCCGATTCTCCAACCCGCCCAATGTTTCCCTGCTCGGTGTTGCATTGTTTCACAAATTAGTGCAAAGTTCTCTGGCAGCCTCAGTTTCCTGAAATCATTGTTAATAATGAGGAAATTGAATGAGTTCGGTATTTGGCCAATAATTCATGCTCAGCTGATTTCTCTTAACAATCCATGGAAGAAGCTGCCATTGAAATTTAAATATTGAGAAAACAAAACTGTACCAAATTGCAAAGTGTTTTTGAAATGACTTGCACACGATGCACTCCAAACGTAACATTTAGTGTCAATCCTTCAAGATCGATGGCAAGACTCATTGAATCGTTTCGTACATGAACATTACTTTGTCCTGATCAAGTGCATAAACTTTTGAAAATCTAGGCCACGTTTCCTGACTATCATAATTCAAAAAAACATTGAGCTAATTTCCATGTGTATCCATTAGCTACAGGTATTGAAATGCAGAGCACACAACTGCATAGAAACCAGAAGTATGCCGCATGCCAGCCATTCAATGCAATGTGCGCTGCAAAGCTAAGGAAGGTAAATTGGTACAGAAAATCTTTTGCATATCAGCATTGTTTAAAATTCTCAACACAGAGCATGTCAAATACATGCTTTTGTATTTGTAAGCGAGTAATTCATTTTTGTTGCCGTTTAATTAATATATCAAAAGTTAGCTTTCAATTCAAAGGCTTCTTTCAAATATTTATTTGAATTATCATTTTTGAGTTCATCTGGTTAGGGTACTTGGGTGTAGACCCTCTCAAGTGACTGGTAACAGCATAAAAGTTAGATTCTTCAAGCTGTAGTAAAGCTAACAGAAGTACAGATTACTAAATGTGAATGACAGATGCATTGAAGCTATGGTTAGGCTTATCATAGTCACAAATGTTTAACTAATTAAGTTCACATACCTGTATGTAGTTAGTCTCACAGTATTCTGCTAGTTTCTGGAGGTTTGCACTGCTTTCCATCAAAGCTTGTCTATCTGCAGGGATGTCGTGTAGAAATAAGCTCTGCATTTCTGCCATTTTGCAGAGACTGTTTTCATTTCCTTCTTTCAGTCAACACTCCGGTTTTTAACTTGAGGTTACCCCGGCCTCAGCTTATTTATTGTGATCTTTCAATCAGGAGCATTCTGGGCATTTTTTTTTGTTGCAAAAAACAGAAACAAAATAGTGCAGTGCTTTATTCAAAAGCATTGCTTACTTAAAAAGGTCATGTCAGAGGTTTCCATCTGCAGAGTTTCTGTTTGATCAACATGTTAAGTGAAAATATATAAAAATGGAAAGATTCTACATTTAAGAGGCAAATTGAACTTTTTAATGTATAACGGAATCTTTTTAAGTTTTTTTTTTGCAGGTTCCATTTCCTTACAAAGTCAATGATCAAATGTGTTCTTACGAGACTATTTATCCTTTTTAGCAGCAATGGTATAAAGCGAACAGGTCTATGTCAATCATGCTATTGATGGGTCCCGCCAATTTAGATAAGAATAGAAAATCACAGTCAACAGATGCCCTGACTTTCATTCCACTTTGAACATGGTGGGCACGATTCTCCCATGCCACACCATATGGGAGAATCGCCGGTCGCGCCATTTTTTCACGCAGCGCCTGTCCGATGCCGGCAGACGATTCTCCGAGGAGCGGAGAATCGGTGCCATTTTCGCCGGAGCGTTTGGTGCGGCGCCGGTCGCGGTCCGGTGTCCACGGCCAGGCTGCCGATTCTCCGGCCACGATGGACCGAGCGGCTGCACGGAAACGGCAGAGTCCCACCAGCGCCGTTCACCCCTGGTCGCTGCCAGCGGGAACGCTGATCGAAGGGTCGGAGGGGGGCGGCCTGTGGGGTGGGGAAAAGCGCTCCTTCACCAAGGGGTGGCCTCCGATGGGGATCTGGACCGCGATCGGGGCACACCGATCGGCGGGCCAACCTCTCCAGCCCCGGCCCTCTTTGATTATGTGGCCAGCCCCTGAACCCCCACGCCATGTTGCGCCAGGGCCGGCGCTCTGAGGAAGTCTCGCGGCGCCACTGCGCATGCGCGGGTTGGCGCAGCCCAACTGCACATGCGTGGGTTGATGCGGCGCCCATTTGACGTCGGGAAAGTAAGCTGGAGCACCGTGCTGGCCCCCTGTCGGGGCCAGAATTGGTAGTCCCGCGCCCATTTCACGCCATCATGAAACGTGACGGCATTCTCTACGGTGCAAACACTCTGTCTCCATTTCAGAGAATCGCGCCCGGTATATTTATGTTCCTGGATTTCATTGTTATTGGAAAACAGTGTGTTGTGCAGTTTTAACATAAATTACATTAAAGCATCTTTGCCTGTTTCCCGCGGTGTATATTTTCTGTCACCTGTTTTGATACATGTTTGTAATAAAATACGTTTTTTTTTTAATTAAAGCATTTTTGCCAATTACATATAAACATTAATTGGTCTTCAGGACAAGACACAGAAGCATTAAATTGTTGAAGGAAAAGTTAGGCTGGATTCTCCGGTCACCAGCATGTCTTTCTCGGCAGCACGCCGTTCACTGACAGCACGATTCACTTCTCCCGCCGCTTGTCAGTGGGATTTGTCATTGAAGCCACCCCACGCTGCTGGAAAAGTGGTGGGGAGAGCACTGTTGGCGGGAACAGAAAATCCCAACAGCCGGAGAATTCCGGCCCTTATCAGCTTGAGCAAGACTGAACAAAGAGGAAGAGGTTAAGATCATATCAGTCAGCAAGATTTAGACTTCCTTATTGCTGAAGTAATGAGCGACGAAAACAATAATTGTTCAAAGTAGCACCATCTTTGGTTCTTACTCATTGGTCTGGAAAGTTTTGCTCCACAGTACCTGGTTTTCAGCACAATGGAGACACATAAGGCCCCCAAATGATCCAGCCGGAAATATGTCATCCACCAGTTGGAATGCTTTCCACATGCAATTCACATGTTTGGAGAAGCCAAGTTGGCACTTCTTGAATTATCTTGTTTTCTCTTTTCAAACTTAAAAGTAAATCTTCTAAAGGGCCCTGCCTTTCACCTGACTCTTGAAAGATTTTGTTGTTAATTAATACAAATTTTTATGAGCAAAGAGCTCAAATTCTGTTTAGTTCTCCAGAGTTTGCATTCATTACCAAATTTGGAAAGATTAGCTCGACTCACTTCTCGATTGCCAAAGCGAGGCACGCCCACAGCCAATCGACCAGAAAACAAATGTATAACCATCCACCCACATAGAAAACAGAAACAAAATATACAACAGAACATGGGGCTCGATTCTCCGGTCACCCGGGATTCTATACTCTTGCCACTTGTCAATACGATTTCCCATTGAAGTCACCCCCACGTTACTGGGAAACCCGTAGGCGGGGGTGAGCTGGCAGCAGAAGGTGAATCGCAACGGCGGAGAATTCCAGTCAGGGTCTTTCTACTGACCTTCAGGGGCTGCCTTCACTCTTTTATTTGCTGTCGCTCCACCCTCTGTAAAGCATATTGGGATGTTTTTAATTTAAAGGGGCAGTTTAGATGCCAGGGGCATGATTTAAAATGAAAACTAAAGAGTCCCGTTTTGGGCGCAAATGCGGGGCAAGCGCCAAGAATGATCCCGCTATCAAACGAAAGTTTGTTTTCTTCTTCTGCCTCAGTGAGGAACACCCCGCCAAGGCCACAGTTACCTCACTTCCTGCACTGACGGGCTCAGCTCATCAGTGCAGGAAGAGATCAGGATGCCATTTTTTAATGGCGCTCCGATCTTTTGACCTCCTCAGCCACCCCACCGCGGCCTCTAGACCCCTTAAGTTACCTCTTAAGGGCTCCTTGAGCAACTCCCTCCTCACCCCACCTCTTAAGCGCAGGGCGCCCTCAAGCCCGATCCCTGGCATGGACAACCTAGTACCTGGGTACCTTGTCGATGCCAGCCTGGCACCCTGGCAGTGTCTCCACCGAGGCATAGGGAACTGGGCATGCCTGGAGGTAGCACGATTGAGCCTTCAGGTCAATCTAGATCTTGTTCAAGGTCCCCTTTTATGGTCCCCAAGCTGGGCTGGATTATTTATTTAATCAGGGTACTTCCCAAATGGCAAGGTGCGGGGCGAATGGCGGCAGAGTGGCACCGTAGTTAGCACTGCTGCCTCACGGTGCCGGGGACCCGGGATCAATTCCGACCCCAGGCCACTGTCCGCGTGGAGTTTGCACACATTTGCCCCGTGTATATGTGGGTTTGACCCACCCCACAACCAAAAACGATGTGCAGGGTAGGTGGTTTGGCAACGCTAAATTGCCCCTTAAGTGGAAAAATTAAAAAAACAGCAGAATGCTCTTTCAGAGGGTCGGTGCAGACTCAATGGGCCGAATGGCCGCCTTCTGTACTATAGGTATTCTATGATTCTATGACCCCACACAGGCCACCAGATCCTATGTGAACAATGTGCTGCCAATCCAAGTGGAAATGGTGTAACGAAATGCGGCCTAACAGGCTAGGGCCATTCCCTTGAATGATAATGAGAGGGAGGCAGGCCAACTGGCATCTGGGATCGATGAGGTCTCAGCAATATTCAGCTGCTCCCCTATACACATAGCCAACAGAGCCACTGTATCCTCCCAAGATCAAAGTCTGCACGCTACACTTTATACGCTCGAAGGTGATCCATGCCCCTGTATCCAACTCCATATTTAATAAAAGTCCATTCAGCTACAAGAGGAGCCACATGGGGCGCAACCACACAATTCAACTGCATCGCAGGCTCCTTGTCTGGCTCACCCAGATGAAAAGCCCGGTTCCGAGGCAAATGACTACACCTACCGGGGCGCCGGATCGCTAGGGCCCTCACTGTCAGTGGCTGCACATTCCATGTGGAACCAAATCACACTCAGCAGAATCCGGGGATGTTTCCCGCCTTGGCAGCCTGTCTTGCAACCATAGACCGGAGTCTCTTCAGCGGTCTGAGTGGATGGGGGGGAGGTGCATGGGATGGACCATGCCCCGGGGCGTTCGCCTCCATCCCCTGTATTTCCTGGATGCTCCCTCATGGGATAAACTTTATTTATACCGCAGACCAGACGATCATGCAGCATCTCAGATGAAGCAGTGCCATACTTACAGGACACAAACGCGGTGACCGACTCACCCGGGTTATCTTTCCACTGATACTGCTGAAGGATAACATATGACATTGGATTAAAATGCAGACCCCCAAGCATCACAAGCTGGTCAAAGGTGTGGGTGTTGGGTACTGCCGGGTATATCAGGCTCCAAATTACCCCGTACGTATAAGCGCCACAAGCAGTCAGCAAAATCACTGTCTGGCGGTCGTTCTCCATGATATTATTCGCACAAAAGAAATAGCACATCTGCTCTGGTATCGATTCCAGTCCTCGACTCCAGCGTTGAACGCATCTGAGCGCCTGAACTGAGGCATAGCAAAACAGGTTCCATGCTGGATCCACAGAGTCAGGGAGATGGCTCAACTGACAGGGCTGCAGCGTCGACAGGAAACCAGTATCCCTTCCTTGTCGCCGGCATAATGAAGTCAGAGAAAACCCACACTGGGTTGTATCAAAGAAACATAGGTTTATTTACAAGGCTTTAATACACAGCTCCCGGTAGACCACAACCGAATCTTAACGATCAGTGCCAAACTGGCCGACCTTATATGGATAGAGCTTAACTCGCGCCCTTAACGGAGGAGCTCATATTCCGCAAGGACACGGGCAAGACAATCACACCTACCCCGTAGGTCCCATGCAGTGAGTTATGACATTTGCACCCAAACGCACACCCATAACACGGCTAACTTAGGCCGTAACCTAGGCTATTGCCTAAGTTGGCTGCCCACCTACCATAGATAAATAAATAATCAAGAGTTAACCTAGCTTATCAACAAGCCAACTGAGCTCGATAACACGCTGTCCACACCACAATACAGTTGGCATGGCAGCCTCCCTGCCCAATACTCAGACTGCTTTACTCCAGGATCTATTGGGCCTTCTTCTTGGAACTGGATGCTATCTGGGCCGTCCCCACAAATGAGGTCTTGGTGCTGCCAGGACAGATGGTGCTGCCCACCAATTGGATTGGTCAGCAGCTCCCTCGGGTGGAAGTCCCACGATCAGGGAGTTTAGCCTGCCCACAGACATATTATGGATGTGGGGTGAGCTGGCGTGAAGCGGGGAGGCTTCACATCGACTTTCCTTCCAGGGCGGGCAGGTTGTCCATGCTCCTGTGATATGCAGCCTATAATTAACCTTCCGCCAACAAATTGCACCACCCCCCCAAACCTTTGCCAATGTCGATTAGTGTTCCACTCTCTTCCACATCTTTCCCTACCCCACCGCGTCCCCACCACGTATCAAATTGCCAGGTTAAAAAGTGCTCTGTTGTGCTGCGCCAATGAAAGAAAGGGCATAAGTTCTATTTACCACACCGGATGTCTCAAGCCTGTTCCTGTTGGCATTCTTTGCTATTCTGAGGGTGATGGAACCATCAATTCACTAGACACGTGCTTTAAGATATGAACAGTGGTTTTAATCTACTTACTACAGAGCCAGCCTTTTACCCGTTGAACTCTCGATGAACTGCAGGCTGGCTCTGGACAAGCGTATTTATACAGTAGTCCAGGGGGAGGAGTCGTGGGCAGAGCCAAGGGTGGAGCCCTGTACAAACTCCTGAGCATTCCCAGAGCTGCTCCCCCTAGTGGTCGGATAACGCTACTGCGCTTACAATGGTATTGGTAAATACATTGTGAATTACTAAGTTACATTCACCAAAGAGGGTAAGGTGCTAAGTGGACGGCAGGTAATTTCCCACGATACGTCACGGGCATCAGTCGTTAAATATGAGGGCTACTCTTGTGAGACTTCTAGCAGCAGACTACAGAACAGACTGGCACAGCGTGTGAGCAGGTCACCAACCCAGCCTCTTGAATAAAAGCGTTGCTTGATTTGGGCACAAACAAAAAGCGGAAAATAATCTTAAAATAACAATGGGAGACACCAGCTACCATTGCTGATGAATTGACAAAAACTAGTTCTGAGCCCTGCAGGCATTTCTGATGGAGGACATAAAGTGGAGATTCAGGTCCTGAATTGCTTTGTGATAGTCAGCACCTATGCCCATTATTATACAAAGAAAGATTGAGGAAATCTCTGGCTGGCACATTATGGCGCTGTGTACTGCACAATGTTTTCGGAAACTTTGCCGATTCACCTGCCTAAGCCCCAAGGGGATGATTCGGATAAGAATGCCACTCACTTGATGGTGCTGTACTGGGAAATTTCCTATTGGCAGCATTATTGCACTCATGGAAAGTTAGTCACAGATAATGGGCTCAGCTGCTTCTCTGTGACGCAAGCGTAAGATTGGAGTGTAAGCTTTGAAGAACCCCCAAACTTCCTTTGATGATTTGTCGTCAACTAATTCTATTCACAATTTTCACTAAAACATTCACTGGACCCTGTCCCCGTCCACAGTGAGTATATTTCAAAAAGTGCTTCACTGACTCTACAGGACTGCTCGATATCCTGAGGTCGTGATGAGTTCAACATGTCTTTCTTTCCTTCTTTCGATGCCATTCTAATGGAGGGGGAGAAGGAATAGAAACATGTGGAGGTGCGGAGAGTGAGCCAATATAACAGAAGACATCAGCCCTTCATCTATATATTTTTTAAATTCATTGACGGGATGTGGGCGTCGCTGGTTAGGCCAGCATTTACTGCCCCATCCCTAGTTGCCCTTCAGAAGGCGGTGGTGATTTGCCTTCTTAAAACCCTGCAGTCCCTGAGGTGTAGGTACACCCGCAGTGCTGTTAGGGAGGGGTTCCAGGATTTTGCCCCAATGATAGTGAAGGAACGGAGATATATTTCCAAGTCAGGGTGGTGAGAGACTTGGAGGGGAACCTCCAAATGGTGGGGCTCCCAGGTATTTGCTGCTCCTTCAAGATGGTAGTCGTTGTGGGTTTGGAAGGTGCTGCAGTGCATCTCGTAGATGCTACACACGGCTGCCACTGTTCATCGGTGGTGGTGGGTTTGAATGTTTGTGGAAGGGGGAGCAATCAAGCGGGCTGCTTTGTCCTGGATGGTGTCGAGCTTCTTGAGTGTTGTTGGGGCTGCACTCATCCAGGAAAGTGGAGAGTATTCCATGACACTCCTGACTTGTGCCTTGTAGATGGTGGACAGTCTTACATAAACCCTCTGCAGCACTGGTGGGTAATCTGTGGCTAGGGACCACATGCGGCCTTTCCGGGTTCTGAGTGGGGCTCACAAGATATCTTGTTGACCATTGTCCACATAGAGGGTTGCCACTATCCATTGATTTCTTTCCACCAAATTTCTTTCCTACTGGTGTGACTGAAGCGATTTGCACATAAAGAAAGGGCAAGTGAAGTGAGGTATGTGCTGATTGCTCACAACATAGAACATAGAACAGTACAGCATAGAACAGGCCCTTCGGCCCTCGATGTTGTACCGAGCAATGATCACCCTACTCAAACCCATGTATCCACCCTATACCCGTAACCCAAACAACCCCCCCATAACCTTACTTTTTAGGACACTAAGGGCAATTTAGCATGGCCAATCCACCTAACCCGCACATCTTTGGACTGTGGGAGGAAACTGGAGCACCCGGAGGAAACCCACGCACACACGGGGAGGACGTGCAGACTCCGCACAGACAGTGACCCAGCCGGGAACCGAACCTGGGACCCTGGAGCTGTGAAGCATTTACGCTAACCATCATGCTACCGTGCTGCCCTTAACATTGACTGTGACTGTGCTGCCATTAACATTGACAACATTGACTGTGAGAGCCGTGTGCTCCCTCTGCGTCCAAAGCATAAATATTTATTTTGTTTTTACCATTGGAAGTTCTATTAATAGATAAATGATTCATCATTTTCTAATTCATTATGAAATATTTGGTATGTGTTAAATGTAATTAATCTTCATGAGGACATGGTTAGTGAACAAGCTCGATTTCAATCTTGCGGTCCATTGAAGACTCATGTGGCCCACTCACTAGCCCAGGTTGCCCATACTCAACAGTATGTCAATGGGCAGTAGAAATCCTACTTAATTTAACTCTATCAGTATATCTTCTAGGAATAGAGAATCTAGTATCCATGTGCCTCGTGGGGCAAGATTTTCCAACAAGGAACTTTGAATGTTTGGTTTTTCGAACGTATGTCTTTTGCAGCAAAGATTTAACAATCTTGAACTTTGACAGCCCCAGGCAGATTTGAAAATCTCAAACCAGGCAATTTGTCCGTTTTGGAAAATATGAATAAAATCAGCTGGTATTTTCAGTAGAATTGTTTGTTTGTTACATGCAGTTGGGCACTCTCTCAATTCAAAACCTAAATATTTTATGTAATTTAATAATAATAATCTTTTATTGTCACCAGTAGGTTTAACACTGCAATGAAGTTACTGTGAAAACCTCCTAGTCGTCATATTCCGGCGCCTGTACAGGTACACGGAAGGAGAATTCAGAATTCGGAATGCCCATAGTCACCTAACAGCACGTCTTTCAGGACTTGTGGGAAGTCTGAATTTCAATCGTCTAATTGCAAATCTGGATCTCAATAGGAGCAGCTCTGTGATGGCCGGTCATGGATTGGATAATGATTAGCCAAGCTCATTTTGAATTGTATGTGAAACTCAAATAAGTCATGATGTGGAGATGCCGGCGTTGGACTGGGGTGAGCACAGTAAGAAGTCTTACAACACCAGGTTAAAGTCCAACAGGTTTGTTTCAAACAAGAGCTTTCGGAGCACTGCTCCTTCCTGATTCACCTGAGGAAGGAGCAGTGCTCCGAAAGCTCGTGTTTGAAACAAACCTGTTGGACTTTAACCTGGTGTTGTAAGGCTTCTTACTCACATAAGTCAAATTGCAGAACTTTCAGCATACAAATGATGAGGAAACTCAGATCATATGGGGCCACAAGTTCTAAAATAGAACTTCCATCATGTGAATAAAATACAAGCCTGAGTGGCTGCTTTTATCGGTCATCTACGATGCAACTTTACTGAAGTCCAGTGCTTCAGAATTATCCATGCCCCTGGCCAAGCTGTTCCACTAAAGCTACACTGGCATCTACCCGGCAATGTGGAAGATTGCTCACACATGTCCTGTGCACAAAAGACAGGTCAAATCCAACCCAGTGAATTACCGCCCCATCAGTCTACTCACAACCATCAGCAAAGTGATGAAAGGTGTCACTGACTATCAAGCAGCACTTACTCAACAATAACCTGCACATTGACACGCAGTTCTGCCAGGACCACTTAGCTCCTTACCTGTTTACAGAGTGGCTTGCTATGCCATTTTCTAGGGCTTTAAAGAGTCAACCACATTGCTGTGGATCTGGGGAAACATGTAGGTCAGACCAGTTAAGGGCGGCAGATTTCCTTCTTTCATCCCCTGAAGGACATTAGTGAGCCAGATGCGTTTTTATGACATTGAATGGTCATCATTTGACTTTGAATTCCATTTGCTGTGTGGGACTGGAAGCTAGGCCCCCAGAGGAATACTCTTAGAGTCTCTGGTTCACTGATCCAGTGACAATACCAGCCCATGACTTCCTATCCCCCACACTCCCAGTGCATTCACGCTGAAAACAATCAGCATTAAGAAGTACTGAGGAAGATTCTTTTCCTGGAAATCCAGAGAGCCTCTCTGGAAATAATGATACAGAATGACCATGTTATTGGTGTGATGAGCTTTATATGCACTGTATCTGGGGCAGTCTGAGTTTTATCGATGGAACTTTTATAGTTTTATTTAAGAGGCTATGTTAAGAATGAATATCAAAACCTTATTTACATGATTATTCCAACCCCAACGAAGCAACACCTTAACAATACTTGTGGTAATTCCTGCATTCATCTCTAAATGTGGATACACTCAAACTGCTTTGCAGGACCTACTGCAAAGAAAAGCTAGCTGCTAATCTGCAATGGCCGACCTTACACATACGTGCTCATGGTATAGGGGTCGACTTGAGTGATTCTAACCTCACTGATACCAGTCTGTAATTGCTAACCACTAGGCAGACAGTATTTCCTGTTACATACACTGCTAACCCCAAGCACCCAAATGAGAGCATCAAACACACCCAGTTTGGATGACCCAATTAGCCAATTTGGGCACGATCCAATGGCCATGCTGCGTTCGAAAAGCAGCTCTGCGTGGCACAGCATGGCCAATAAAAGCCAGGAGATCCCTTCCTGGGATTTACTCGGCTCGCAAAGCCTCTCGAGATCCAATGTCAGGGTGCCAGGTTGGTACTTCAAAGGTGCCAAGCTGGCATTTATTGCATGTGTGCAATCCGGCCAGAAGTGCCCTGCGCGGGTGATGGGGAATGCAGGGGAAGTGTTGTGGGGGGTGGTCTGGGAACCTTCCCACACTGTGTTCAGGCTGGAGAGGGTCAGGGGTCACTTTGGGGGCCTCAGAGATTGGGACGCCATTTAAAAATGGCGTCCCGAGGTCTTGCTACGCTGGGGAGTTCTGGTGAACGGAGCTCCCCAGTGTACAAAACAGGGCTATATGTGGCCTCGGCCTCGCGCATGTGTTTCTCGGTGCCTCGAGTTCGGGAAACACGCGGTTAAACCCTCTTGCTGTGGGACTTTGTTCCCAATTAGTTGAATTGTGGCCAAAGTAAAGTTTCCCCTGTTCTGCCTCAATAATAGGCATCAGATCCCAGCATCAGATGACATCCCTTACTCCATCGTCCTGACCATGCATGAATGTGATTGTCATCTCGTGCTGAATTAGGGGTAGATCAGTGCTGGCGATCGAACGGCAGGTGTTGTGTGGTTGGGTAGTGGGAGAGGTGTGTGTGCAATGCCCGCTCAATACTAGCTTCAGAATGCCCCCAATTTGTTTTACATCGAATCATTTCAACAGAAAATGGAAGAGACATTCAACACAGCAATAGATATTTATGGTACGTGGGCCAGAATTCAACCAATATTCTCCAGACAGTTCAATGAGCAGAGTAAATTCACTTAATTCTCTCCTCAGATTATGTTACAGCGCTCATAATAGTGTGTCTGTGTTTAGCATATGACTTGACTCAGAGCCAAAGTTACTGCGCTTTAGACGGACAGTTTCCCTTTAAAAGATGACTGGCATGAAATGTAGCTCCACCTTCCTACTTGTACTTCCTGTATATTCATTTAACTGAGGTTGGTGAAGGTGGTTTGCAGGCCTCTCCCTCTGAGCTGTTCATTAGGGTACTTGTCTAAATTATGATTGTTATTACAAATTCTGGTTAAGTTAAAATATCCAGTACATTTTTGTGGATTTTCTGCTGTTGCTTGCTTTAATTCTTTTAGCTGTAACCCTTTCCTTGGACAGGTTCGAATGGCAGCACAGTCCTGGTTTTCAGTACAGGCTTAATGCTGAATGTGATAATGTCGAGCCCCTTGTCCATTAAACAGAACTGCGCAAATACCATTCCAGGGAATGTGTAGTTGAACGCTCAGTTGATTATGAGGTGTTGGGGGAATGTTAGTAGCGTCATCTTCACATGGCAAACCGAGCTAAATATGTGGAGCCGTGCCTGATTCTACCAGTGCTGCACATTGCAGTAGGTTTCGTTTTCAACCCAGACAGAATGGCTCTTGGCAGCTCTGTTTCACTTGCAAAACTCAGAAAGCTTTCGGGCTGTGCTAATGGCTTCTTTTTTTTTTAAATTGATGGTCGTTTTTCCGGTCTGCACATTGCACCCCCAGGCTGTTGTCGGTTCTTAGTTGTGGGTCCACGTCAAACTAGTCTGTAAATGGAGCCTGAACAGTGCCAGTGTTTCACTGAACTGTTAATGGAAAAACGCACATCACCTCACTCAGGTCACTGGACCCAAATGGTGTGATTCCTTAGAATTCAGTGCAGGCTGTGTGACCTTTTGTAATTTTTGCTCGCATTACCTGTGGCAATTTGCTCTCGACTCTCTTTTTTTCTCTCCTCCCGTTCCAATCCACTTCACTCCCTCCTCCAACAAGGCTGCAAAGATGTAGGGGGCGATTCTCCAAAATGGAGACCAAGTGTTCACGCCGTCGTGAATGCCGTTGCGTTTCACGATGGCGCGAAACGGGTGCGGGGATGAATGATTCTGTACTCCACAGGGGGCCAGTATGGCGCTGGAGCAGTTCACGCCCCTCCAGCCTCCCTTCCCGGTGCCAAATGGGCGCCGTGCCAACCCGTGCATGCGTGGGGGACAACTTAAGCGCACCGGCCCCTACGCAACAAGGTGTGGGGGTTCAGGGGCTAGCCGCGCAACAAAGTAGGCCTGGGGGTGGGGTGGGGGGGGGGGTGGAGAGGCCGGCCCGCTGATCGGTGAGCCCCGATCGCGGGCCAGACCCCATCGGAGGCCCCCCCCCCCCCCCCCCCCCAGGGTGAAGGAGCGCTTTTCCCCGCTCCACAGGCCGCCCCCCCGACCCTACGCGCAGAGGTCCCGCCGGCAGCGACCAGGGGTGAACGTCGGCGTGAGACTCTGCCGTTTCTGCGTGGCCGCTCGGCCCATCCAGGCCGGAGAATCAGTGGCCCACAACCGGCGCCGCGCCAAACACGCTGGCGCAAATCGCGGTAAATCTCCGCACCTTGGAGAATTGCGCGCTGGCGTTGGGGCGTCGTGACGCGGTTGCGGTGATTCTCCGGCCAGGCGCGGGGCTCGGAGAATCGCGCCCACAGTGACATGTCAAGTGAGCGGGTAACAAGGTGCAATGGAATACATGGGGGTGCGGTGCAGGCAATATGAGGTTATTCACTTTGGTTAAAAAAATTGAAAAGCAGAATACATTTTTAAAAGTATGAAACTACTAAAGCTTGAAGGAACTGGGTTGTACTCCTATAAGGAACATAGAATAGCATGAAAGTACAGCAAACAAATAGGAAGGTAAATGGCGTGTTGGCCTTTATTACAAGGGGATTGGAATACCGGAATCATTCCAGCATAGTGGTTAGCACAATTACTTCACGCCTCCAGGGTCCCAGGTTCAATTCCCGGTTTGGGTCACTATCTGTATGGAGTCTGCACGTTCTCCCCTCGTGTGTGTTGGGTTCCTCCGGGTGCTCCGGTTTTCTCCCACAGTCCAAACATGGTCAGGTTAGGTGGATTGGCCATGCTAAATTGCCCTTAGTGTTCAAAATTGCCTTTAGTGTTGGGTGGGGTTACTGGGTTATGGGGATAGGGTGGAGGTGTGGGCTTGGGTAGGGCGCTCTTTCCAAGAGCCGGTACAGACTCGATGAGCTGAATGGCCTCCTTCTGCACTGTAAGTTATATGATTCTATGAATGCAAGAATAAGTAAGTCTTGTTCCATTTGAAAAGGGCTTTGGTGAAACTTTTACTCACAGAATGATTGTGTGGGAGAGGGTGTCGGTGGGTTCTCTGTCTTCCCATTAGGAGTTCATACGGTGCCACAACATTTTGGAGTGGAGTTGAATGATTGCTCAGAAGTGCAAGTTGGATGTCATTGTTCTTCTTCAACAATGTTTTCATGGTTTGCACTCCAGGGGCGCACAGTTGTTTTGATATCCATATGTAAGGAAAGATATACTTGCCTTGGAGGCAGCTCCTCAGGAGGAGATTGGGGATTTGAGACCTGTCTGTTGTTTCTCAGGCTCTGCTGGGCAGAAGTACAGTTTGCAGATGACTGTGTTTCACCGCCTGATTGTCATCTGGATCTCTTGATGAAGGCAGCATTCCTGGTCTGTTGGGTTGGGTGAATGATTGCTTTGACTGTGCTGGAGGTTGCACCTATGTGGCAACCAGTGCACGTCTGTTGCATCTCACCATACCATTATCCTTTTGGATGAAGGAAGGGCCATGGAGGTAATGTGTGTTCAACCACTTGGCCGTAGTGAGCTTGGTCTCCCATCCAAACTGGCTGTCCCGGCTGTCTGCTTTGTGACTTTTGTCATAGTTCCACATCTGGCTGGAATGACACTCATCTGCTTTCTTCCTAACCTTGTCCAGGTTCATGTGTTAGGCAGGTTGGCTCGATGTGGACTGCACTCGATGCAGGGAAGTTAGAAACAGACGTCTAACACTGGAGAAGATCCAACACTGTTTTATTCAACTATAGAACTACTATACATATTCAGCTGTGGGTCGACACTATACTGATCTGACTGGTGACCTTGTAGTAGCCTGACCAGACTTACTAGCTACCACATGGTGTTTGCACTTGCTAGCTCGTGGACTCTGACTGTCTCAGTGGCTGGGTCCCGAGAGAGCGGGAAACCTAGTGCCCTCTGGCTTTATAGTGGTAGTGTCCTGTCTGGTGATTGGCTGTACTGTGTTGTGTGCTTACTGGTCATCCTATGTGTCAATCACTGCCTGTCTGCATCTCATTATATACATGAGTGGATATTATGACACAGGTCATCAGCTTTTACTCACGGCATGAGTATGTGGGACAGGGTGTAGGTGGGTTCTCCGTCTTTTTCCCATTAGGGAGTTCACACGGTGCCGCAACATTTTGGAGTGGAGTTGAGCGCTAGCTCAGAAGTGCAAGTTAGATGTCATTGTTCTTCTTCAGCAATGTTTTCATGGTTTGCACTCCTCTTCCAGCTTCACCATTGACTTTAAGGGTATCAGGGTGGACTGACAGTATAGATAAATCAATATGGTGCTGTGAAACCTTTAACATATTCATTGGCAAACTGCAGTCCATTGTCTTGAGCTTACAAGGTCTGAGATTCTATGTGTTGCACATTATCTCCTTCAGCCATGTATTCACTGCTCCAGTTGTGTGACCCTGCAGTTACTTGACTTCTATTCATTTTGAATAGTAGTCTACCACGATCAAGGACATTTCACCAAAGTGCTCCATCCCAAAACGCTCCCAGAGCCTTAATGGAAAGGAAGATGACATCAACTGTTCTCTTGTCTCCTGGCGATGAATAACACAAATAATACAGTTTGCTATCATATCTTCCAGTGACTCTGAGAGACCTGACCACCAAACATAGTGTCTAACTCTGGCTCAACATTTTGTGATGCCCAAATATCCTTGGTGCAATCATTGAAGTATATCGAGTCTTAAAATACTTGGAATTACCACTGTCTTGTCAATGATGAGTAAATCATCAGCTACACTGAGGTGGACTCTCTCTTTAAAGTACAGTGTGAGAATTGGATTATGTGACATGTATGCTGGCCCATCCTTTGACACAGTACTCCCTGACCTTCTGACCTGAGCATGTTCAATTTTTGTGAATCTCTGATTTTGTTCAGTTGCTGAGTTGTTGTTGATAGAGCTGTGGCTGTTGGTGCAAACGTTGCTACCTCTTTCACAAGGACTACATCACCTTGCCCAGGTCTTGCCATTTGGATATGGGACAAGGCATATAGTCCATTGTTTGCCTGGAACTTTGCATCAGACCTCATCAGCCTCAGTCTGAACCGTTGGACTCATGGAGACAGTTTTGCTTAACTCCAGAGAACTTGAGAGTGATACTAAGGGTTTGTGGCCTGTCTTGAAGTGGAGACCAAAAACATAATTTGCAAACTTTTCACAAGCCCATGTAGCAGCTAGTGCTTTGTTCTCTCTCACTGAATATCTTTGTTCGGTCTCTGTCAGTGAAGGAGATATGTTGTGAACTGGTTCACACTTTCCATCTGTTTGTATCGGAAAGAGTGGAGCTGCCAATCCTGTAGAAGATGCATCTGCAGCAATAATAGTGGGTAGCTCTGAGACACAGTAAGCTAAAATATCAGGTGCTATCAGCATCTCTTTGATTTTCTCAAAAAAATCCGTCTTGTCATAACATAGAACATACTGTGCAGAAGGAGGCCATTTCAACCCATCAAGTCTGCACCGACCCACTTAAGCCCTCACTTCCACCCTATCCCCTTAACCCAATAATCCCTCCTAACCTTTTTGGACACTAAGGGCAATTTACCATGGCCAATCCACCTAACCTGCTTCTTTGGACTGTGGGAGGAAACGGGAGCACCCACAGCAGACACAGGGAGAATGTGCAGACTGCACACAGACAGTGACCCAGCGGGGAATCAAACCTGGGGACCCTGGCGCTGTGAAGCCACAATGCTAGCCACTGTGCTACCGTGCTGCCCAATAACATGAGATGATATAGTGGCAATTTGCATTCTCATTTATTTCCCCTCCATTTAGGAATTGTTTTGAGCATCTCCCAGCAGGCGGATTGAGGATCAGGAACCCAGGGTATGCGAAATCCCAGGAGTGAACCTACATTTGACGCTTCATCAAAGGAGTGCATCAATGTACAATATGTGGCTCTTGCTTTGGTGCTCAGTGTTCCATGCCCTTAGCACTAATGTGTTCCAGGTTCATTTAAATCTTCAGGAGGCCGGAGCCTATTGACATTGTGTTGGTGATGTACGTTTTTGTGCAACTCAAAGGACAACTGGCATGGCTCCCAACAGTTGGTCAATATTTGCAGTGAGAGTTAGACACGGTGAGAGATGTACAGCGATCTTTTCTGTTCCCCTTGTTTTGTGGAAATGTTTGTGCTCATCAGGGCAGGCAGTGTCAATGCTGGGGAGAGCTTCACACGTTTTTCTGCTTTAATATCTATCAACATAATATATATTACAAAGCATATCTGCCTTATTGCTAATCTCTGCAACTCTTGTATTCCGACTGTAAAGGTTCAAATCATTATCATTCCCCAAAATTTGTAGGTCTCAATGTGGTTGGCAGATTACTGCTAGGGACTCGTCCATTGAGGACTGATTCAGATTAAGATTAAAACTGGTGCCTTGCATCTGCGAGGGGAATCACAGAATCGTTGAAATTTAGGCAAGGGGGGAGGCTCTTTAGCCCATTCAATCCATGTGAACCGACAAGGGGCGCGATTCAACCAAAACCTTTCTAAAATGTCATTTTGGGCGAGTTTGGCAGGGTGTTTCCTATCAGCCTTTTGGGTGAGATCCTCACCGCTATTCAACCACACTTGGGGCACGATCTAACGGTCTCGTTGCGCCCGACGTGGGACGGGACGAGGCCAGTAAATCTCGCGAGAGGCCTCCCATGATGGGTGGGATCTAGATTTGCATAGTAAAGTGTGCAGTTAAGCACACTTAACTATGTTCATGCCGGAGTTACCCAAGGATCTAACATCGTCACCTTGGAGACTCCAACCGTGCACCATTTAGCACTGTTTTCCACATATTTGGAACAGATATACCGGTATTTGGGAGCGGGGGAGGGTGATGGGGGGTCCCTGGGTGATCAGCTCTGGGCAGGGTGGTACGCTGGCACCCTAGCAATGCCACCTGGGCACCCTGAAAGTGTCACCTTAGTGCTACCCTGGCAGTGCCAAGGTGCCCAGATGGCATCTTGCCCATGTCAGGGATGGGCCCCGGGGGTGCCCTGCCCTTATGAGGTTGGATGCTGCGGCTCGAGGACTCGCTAATTAGTAAGTTGTGGGGGGGACGGTCCTGAGGCCACGATGAGGGGTTCAGAGATCTCTTCTTGTACTGGCAAGCTGAGCTCATTAGTGCAGGAAATTAGCCTAAGTTTGGCCTTGGCAGGGCGCTCCTCACCGGGGCACAGAAATGAAGCAGAGTTCTGTTTAATAGTGGGGTCATTCTCGGTGCTTCAAAATGTTTTCAACACTGGGGAGCTCAACTCGCTAGTGAAATTGGCTCCTCAGAGATTGAGGAGGGGCGCCATTTTGAAATGGTCACTCAGGGTGCCCCACCCACGGGCAGTGTCACCCCCGCACACATGGGCATTACCCCACCCCCCCCAACCCCCTAGGTTTCAGGCCTCCTTTGGCCTCTTCACCCCCTCTTTTGGGCCTCCGCCTTTCAGGACTCCAAGCCTTCACCCCCCCCCCCCCCCCCCCCCCTTCATACCCCCCCTCATCCCATTTTTCATGGGCATGCCCCCCCCCCCCCACTTAAGCCCTAACCCTTGCCAGTGACACCCAGGTGATGCCAGGTGTTGTTGGGCATGGTCCATGTTTGTGTGGACCAGTACTAAACGGGGCCTGGTCCAGGCTTCTCTAGCGAGGCAGTTAGTTCCCAGGCCCCGGGAGAATACGGCGCAAGCATTTTTAAATGAGCCGGATGACTCATTTAAATATGTTAATCTGAGTCTCGCCCCGAGTTGGCGAGATCCAGAACGTGGCATGTCGCAAGGTTCAGATGATTCTCGAGCGAGCGTCAAGAATCTCACGACATTCCTCTCGCGAGATTCATTGCCTCATGGCGTCACCAGGTTGGGCACAACAAGGCCGGTAAATCACGCACAAGTAAACATTGAGCCTAATCCCAATTTCCAGCTCTTAGTCCATACCTTCTGACACTTCCAGTACATATACTAGTGCTTTATTAATGTTATTGTTTCAAAGTAATAGAAGGTAAATTTAAGGTTGGTCACAGTATTAACAAATTCTTCGCTATACAAAAGCGATCACTGGATTTCTCTGGGGGGGGATCTCTGGATGCATGAAGTAAGATGGATTGCGTGGACATCCTCATCCATAAGTACCTTGTGATATGGAATAGATATACATACTTTCATTGGATGGTTTGCAGGCACTTTACTAACTCATTATGTGATGTAAGAAAAAGGTTTTTCACAAGTGTGGTTTGAGTCTGGAAAGCACTGCTGGGAAATGTGGGGGAGGCACGTTCAATTGAGGCATTCAAGAGGGCATCAGATGATTACTTGAATAGAAAATGTATACAGGGGAAAAGGCAACGGAATAGCACTAAGCCACAATGCTCCTTTGGCGAACCGGTGAGACAAAATGGGCTGAATGGCCTTCTGCTGCTCCATATCAGGGACACTTTACAGTGGTTTTATACATCAAGGGCTGGATTTTACAGCAGGGGTATACTGCTCGGGGCGGGCAACATCTTTGAGCAGGGAGTGCCCTCGATGCACAGAGGGCATTGCCGCAATCTTGTCCCACTCTCTTCCTTCCCATCTTTTCACCAAAGTTGTAAAACAGAAAGTCTTTCTGGTCTATATGTCCAACGTATGACAGGAGTGGAGGTGGTCTGAGGGCCTTAAATGGAAAATAATTGGCCACTTAAGTCCTTCAATAGGCTTAAGGGGGGATGGTTGGGTTCGTGGATGCCTTACCCACCCCCACTCTCCTTGTATTATGGGGATGAGGTCTGGGGTGGATGGGAAGGCGGTGGGTAAGCCACCCAACATTTTTGATGTGCCTCCCTGCCTCCCCCCACCCCAAAAAGCTGAAAACTCACCTGGCCAGGAAGGACATAAAATCCAGCCCTATGACCTGGGAATTATTCTTGGTGATATAGTCCCCACTAATTATAATGTCTATACATATAATAGACACTCGCTTATATTGGTTAAAAAGTGATAACTTTATCCACTTGCACTAATATTACAGTGCTTTAAGTAAGCTCCATTTATTTTGGGCAGAAACACCTGTTTACTCGCTAGTTCATACCTTTCTCTTCCATGCAACCCACCTCTACATCCAGTCCTTTCCTCTGGTTTGGAATGTTGCACTCTGCCCTGGTGGCCCTATTCACATTCCGACAGGTTTTAGGCTGCCAGTCATTATTCTCTGCAAGGTTCTTTCCAATTTCTATTCCGCCAGCCTCCTTTGACTGCATCCAGCTTTAAAACAAAAAGAATGTGTATATGTCATCTGTCGCAAATGGGGAAAGATCAACTGAAGCAAAGCTGACGTCTGTTGGCATGAGTTGCTCTTGCCCAGTTGGCATGTACACAATCTTTAACATAAACGTATCCGGTAGGCATAGCAGTCACCCAAGTCTTCTGCTTTCATTGAAGAGGCTGGAAATCAGGGAGCTGCGGATTGCTTATTCCGGAAGGGGACTTGGGGCGGTGGGAGAGAGAAAATAATCAACTTCTTTTTCGGCCTTCCTTCAGTAGCACAGTGGTTAGCGCTGTTGCTTCACTGTCTGTGCAGTCTACACGTTCTCCACATGTCTTTATGGATTTCTCCGGATGCTCCGGTTTCCTCCCACAAGTCCCGAAAGACGTGCTTGTTAGGTGATTTGGACATTCTGAATTCTCCCTCTGTGTACCCGAATAGGCGCCGGAGTGTGGCGACGAGGGGATTTTCACAGTAACTTCATTGCAGTGTTAATGTAAGCCTACATGTGACAATAATAAAATTCTTATTATAAGCAGTGGGAACTATCAGCAGTGAATGTGTCACTTAGCCTTCTGCTACTTCAGCGGAGGTGCTAATCTGTTTGAAAAAAACCTGCATTAAAGAATTCTAGACATTCATCTCCTGTCTCAATGACAGGAATCTCTAAGATGACCCATTCCTAACTAGACATTTGTATGCGGCAAAGATCTGAATTCTTTAAGTGGCCTTAAACAACAAAGAGGGTAGTTCATAAAGGCAACTGATTATTGGTGCACTGAGAAATGTGAATTCTGAGTTCCATTGTGTTCACAGACTGGTAAAGCCTAGTTAGGAATTGGGACAAAGGAGTGTGAAATTCCTGGCCTGTCGCACGCTCCCAAAAAAGGTAATTGGGAAATAAATAACTTGTCATAATCACCTGCCACAAATGGACATAAACATAATGGCTCCATGCCCTCTGATCAGCTCTGATTGATTGCAAAATGTGGCCCTGTTTAAAATATCCTTTCCTTCCACCTCCCCATTACACCCCAAATACAATCACCCTTTTTTAGATTGTCAATTTGTTGCTAAGTTGCAAATTTCCTTCCTGTCTGCTGCAGAGCTGTTATGCAACAGGTGACATAAAATTATATAATGTGCCATGAAAATACTTGCAGCTTCCTGCAGCTAAAGAATTTGTAGGCCAAAGCGTATTCATTTCCTGTCCACCTCTGCTTCCTTCGTAACTTTGGCTCTTAGCTACCATCTCTCGCTTCTTCATTCAAGAAGTGCTAGTCCTCCTTTAGGATTTTGTAAGAAAACAGGGTTGTCCCGCATCCTACAGAGTAAGTGAAAGGAGCCTGCTAAAATAGCTTTTCCTTTTAACCTTTTGCTAGTGTAGTTTTGTCCCCCTCTCTTCTCCTGGCCTTGTCTTAGGAACTGCACACATGATTGAAATCAGGATCTCTATCTGTGGGAGTCTGCATCCCATAACTCATTGCTCAGTGTTGTGAGAGTGCAGATATCACTTTGCATTGCGGCACTTATCCAGAATGTTAATACATAACATTGCTTATTAGTAGCCTGTGTTCTTCAACTGCAGGAGAAAACATTGGTATAACTGTGCAACCAAGTTCTCTTGTGATCAAAGTACATCAGTCTGGAGTACGTTAGAGGAACAGTAGGAAACTACACAAGTAACTTCAGTTAAATAAACCTAAAATTGATTTAGATCCAACCCGAGGTTAATCTATTGCAGTACCATGGTTCAGAATACTTGACGTTGTAATTGATGACTAATGCTGCGCGTTATAGCTCACTAAATTAAGGTCATTTATTTAGTGACATAATGCTATCCGTTTATTGCTTCTATTTTGGCTTTTCCTAAGCATCGCCAAAAAAATCAATGGTGTAATCACGCCCATCATAACTGATGTGATTATGAAGCCCATCCATCAAGTTAGCGTGATTATGAAGCTTGCCATTTTAGGAATTCAGGGCAGTATATCTCACTGACAGTTTGTTTTGTTGTCAGACCTGCCAATTTTTAAGTAATTCTTCTCCTGACAAAATTGGACTTTTCAAAGGTGGCCTTTGCAGGTCATCGCTTATTGACTCTGTGCCCACCGATGTAGGTGGTGGCAGAGGAGAGAAAGGACATGATGTTCAGGCGACAGAAGGTAGAAGAACAAGGGAAGTGAATGATTGCTGATTTAAAATTCTAATTTTCATAATGCAAGGATATGTACACCTCTAAACCCGGTTACTCAGATCCTATTGTTCTTGCAGAAAACCACAGACATCTGTGTATGTTTATTGTGTGCAGAATGTACTGAGGTTTTGCACAGTGTGATGCCTGCAACTTAACATGTAGGACAGCGAGCGTGTTTTTTGAAAGGAAATTGTGGCCTTGTTATAATGGTTTCAAGAATAGAATCCAGTCGTTAACCATCACAGCAGTTTTCAAGATGAGGAATATAACTTGGCGAGCTTGTCCATAGCGACCAGAAATTGTCTTACAATTTCAGCCAATTGCCTCCCTCTGAGCAGGTCAGAGGCTGGGGATTCTGTGGTGACTAACTCACCTCGTAACTCCCCAACGTCTGTCCACAATCTACAAGGCGCAAGTGAAGAGTCAACTGGAATACTCGCCACTTGCCTGAATGTGTGCAACTCCAATAAACACTCAAGAAGCTCGACACCATCAAGGACAAAGCAGCCCACATGATTGGCGCCACCATCAACATTCACTTCCTCCATCACTGACGCACGTAGCAGCGCAGTGTGTACCATCTACAAGAGGCACTGCAGCAACTTTGACAGCAGTTTTCACACTGTGACTTCAACCAACTCGAAGAATCAAGGCAGCAGAGACATAGGGGAACACCGTTACCAGCAGCTTCCCCTCCAAGCCACACACCATCCTGGCTTGGAAACATATCACTGTCCCCTCACTGTCGCTGGGTCAAAAACCTGGAACTCCCCTCCTAACAGCACTGTGGGTGTACCTACACCTGATGGGCTGCAGCACTTCAGGAAAGCGGCTCACCAGCACCTTCTCAAGGGAATTTAGCGATGGGCAACAAATGCTGGGCTTGCCAGCAACGCTCATATTCCACAAAAGAATAAAAAGGGTTAAGCAGGCAGGTGCATGGTACGATATCTTCTATCATTGATGGCACTTCTGATACTTCAGTGCTGCTGAAACACAGCATCAGAGTAGATTATGTTCTCCTGGGATGGCAGTGGTGTTGTGGTATTGTCACTGGACTAGTAATTCAGAGACCCAGTGTAATGCTCTTGGGACATGGGTTCAAATCCCACCAGGGCAGATGGTGAAATTTGAATTCGATAAAAAAAATCTGGAATTTAAGAAGTCCACCAAAAAACCATTGACGATTGTTGTAAAATCCCATCTGGTTCACTAATGTCCTTTAGGGAAGGAAATGTCATCCTTACCTGGTCTGACCTACACATGACTCCAGATCCACAGCAATGTGGTTGACTCTTAAATGCCCTCTGGGATGGGCAACAAATGCTGGCTCGTCCAGCGAAGCCCGCATCCCACGAATGAATAAATAATCCTATTGCAACATTTGAATAAGGGGAGGGAGCACTCCTAATTTGGGCAAAATAACGCTGTAGGTTTAATTATCCCATTGACAGTGGTTATCATCTCTGATATCAGTGAACGATTAGCTACCAGAATCACTGATAGTTTATGAAGAATGAAATGCAGTTAACTGCAAAATATATGTTAGAATTCAATATTTGACACTTTCTCCATCAGTTAAGAACTGACTTCTTGATATTTGCTCTGTGTGACACACCTTTGGGCAACACCGTTGTGCAACTCACAGCCATGAGGGATCCATTCGTCATTCCGTGTTCTGTATTTTTACCAACAGCTGCGGAGGATACCAGAAGGCCTGATGTGTTTTCCTGAAGCTGGGTCATTAAATTAAACTTCTCACAGACACGTGCGAACACACCATGGTAGAGGTTGATTCGGACTGCCAGAGACAGTTTCAGGCAGCTGTATCGGTCATCCAGACCCTGCCAAAAAATGGTGAGTGTGTTTTTCTTAAATTAATGCTAACCTGACGATACTTAAACAGGAATGGTACAGGATCAAGCCCGTTTCATAGTGTTCTTCCCAGTTATTTTCTCCTTTGCCTCACAAACCATTCTTCTCCTGAGAAACCTGCCAGGCAATCTACTGCCAAGCCTTTGCCAATGCTAATCACACTGTAGCGTGGTACAGTGAAGGCTAATTGCTCACTACTTTTGAAGATTGGACAACCAAAGATTTGTCAGCTACTTTCTTTTAAAAAAAAGAACATGCTTATTTCCCCTAGTTTGCATTCCCAAATGTGATGAAAGCTGTTTTGCGCAGCCTTATTTAGAGATATCCCACCCGTGTCCTGTTTATGGAATGGACACAATGTGTACGAAAGACTCTGGGGTGAATCACACTGGGCTTTATCATCCTTCCTGTCCAAAAACAATTAGCGTTTACCCGGTACTTCCCCCTGGTGGCTTGGCTGGAATATGGTGTTTTAGATGAGAAATTGAAGGCACAGATGTTAGTCCAGGGGTGGGCAAACTTTTCCGTGCAAGGGCCACATTCAGAAATTCACAATTCACAAAGGGCCGCATAGTATATTAAGTAAAATAATTACTTCACCCGGTTATGATTCTGGGCATATAGAACATAGAACAGTACAGCACAGAACAGGCCTTTCGGCCCTCGACGTTGTGCCGAGCAATGATCACCCTACTCAAGTCAACGTATCCACCCTATACCAGTAAGTAACCCAACAGCCCCCCCCCCCCATTAACCTTAAAAAAAAATTTTTTTTTTTTTTAAACAATTTTTTTTTTTTTTTTTAATGACTTGGTGGGCCGCAGAAATACCTTTGGCGGGCCGCATGCGGCCCGCGGGCCGTAGTTTGCCCACCCCTGTGTTAGTCCTTTAACTCTGTGATACAGGGTGTACATTGTTGTAGCCTTCATGTGCCAGCAGAGTAGATACTTTGGAATATTGTGAAAGAATTGGGGAGCTGGTGGCATAGTGGTTTTGCCGCTGGGTTAGTAATCCACAGACACAGGATAATAATCTGTGGACCCAGGTTCAAATCCCACCATGGCAGTTGATGGAATTTAAACTCAGTAAAATATATCAAACCATTGGAGATTGTTATAAAAATCCATCTGGCTCACTAATGTCCTTTAGGGAAGGAAATCTACTATCTTTACCTGGCCTCCATGTGGCTTCAGACCCACAGCAATATGGTTGACTCTTAAATGCCCTCTGAAATGGCCGAGCAAGCCACTCAGTTGTAACTGCTAGGAAAACACAAAAGAGGCTAAAACCGGATAGGACCCCCGGTAAGATCCCTGGAATGAAGAACTTGCCGTTTGAGGAACGTTTGAGGGGCGGAATTCAGCCTCTCCCCACGTGGCGTGGGAGAATCGTGGGAGAGCCTCCGACGTTTTTTACGCCCCCCCCGGTGGCCTCCACAGCCTTCTGCGGCAAAGAGTTCCACAGATTCACTACCCTCTGGCTGAAGAAATTCCTCATCTCTGTTTTAAAGGATCATCCCTTTAGTCTGAGATGGTGTCCTCTGGTTCTAGTTTGGGCCCTGGGTTCACCATGCTTTCTGAAGCATTTCCCCATTTAGAAAATAGTCTATGCCTAGATTCCTCCTTCCAAAGTGCATAACCTCACACTTTTCCACATTGTATTTCATTTGCCACTTCATTGACCACTCTCCTAGCTTGTCCAAGTCCTTCTGCAGTCCGCCTGCTTCCTCAATACTATCTGTCCATGGCTTCAGGTTAAACATGGGCAAGGAAATCTCCTGCTGATTGCCACGTACTGGCCACCATCAGCTGTTGAATAAGTACTCCTCCATGTTCCACTCAGAGGAAGCACAGATGGTGGCAAGGGTGCAGGATCTGCTCTGGATGGGAGACTTCAGTTTCCATCACCAGAGTGGCTCAGTAGTACCATCACAGACTGAGCTCCAAGGGGATAAGCGAACCCCAGCTAAATTCCCTGGCACTGGTGCCACCCAGGCACCCTGGTAATGCCAGCTTGGCACCCTTGTAGTGCCAGTTGACACCCTTGTAGTGCGATCTGGGTGCCAGCCTGGCACTGCTAAGGTACCAAGCTGGCAATTTTGTGCACGTCCGTATTGGGACTGGGTTGCCCTGCTTAGGTGAGGGGGTGGTCACGGACCCTCCTATACTACGTTCGGGCACGGGGTGGGGGGAAGGTCGCGGATCATTTTGAGGGCCTTGGATTTTGAACACTATGTAAAAATAGTGTCCCGAGCTCTCGCTACAATGGGGAGTTCCGGTGAGCGGAGCTCTCCACAGTACAAAACAGGCCTATGTGTGGCCTTGGCCGCATGTTCACCGTCAGGCCCCTTATTCAACGTGAGTCGTGTTGAATAGCTATGTCTTTCTTGGCACTGCGAACACCGCGAAGCATGCATGTAAATGTGCTCACTAGGGACTTTATTCCCTTTTGAGAGAATCACGTCTATTGAAAATGGAGGAGGGAGGGGAGGGCTGGCTGACAGTCAAGCATCATCCAATTGGGCAATGAGGTTTTCCAATTGGCATTGGAAGACTCAAGGATGGATGTGTTGGCCAACTAATGGCTGGAGGGTGGGGGCAAGTCATGTGATGGAACCTCCAGGAATACAATTAATCACAGTTGGCACCCCTAAAGGCAAACTAAAGAAAGGGTGCAACCCCGGCACCCGCACGCGATTCTCCCGCACCCCCCAAACCAGTGCGGCGAGATTCACGGCTGGCCGCTGGGAGAATCGCCGTTTGCAACGGGCGAGCGGCAATTCTCCAGCCCGGATGGGCCAAGTGGCCTGCCCAACACGACAGGTTCCCGCCAGCGCCATCCACACCTGGTCGCTGCCGGCGGGATCAGCTCGGGAACGCTGGGGGGGGGAGGGGGGCCGGGGCGGGGGGGATGGGGGGGGGGATGAGGGATCCTGCACCGGGGGGGGCCTCAAAAGGGGTCTGGCCCACGATCGGTGCCCACCGATCGGCGGGCCGGCCTCTCTGAAGGAGGACCTCCTTTCCTCCGCCGCCCCGCAAGATCCATCCAACATCTTCTTGCGGGGCAGACGCGGGGAGGACGGCAACCACGCATGCGCCGGTTGGCGCCGACCAACCTGCGCATGCGCGGATGATGTAAATTTACGCAGCGCCAAGGCCCAGCTCCTAGCCTCCCGGGGGCGGGAGAATAGGGGGCAGGGAGCGGCCTCCGACGCTGGAGTGAAACACTCCGGTTTTCACTCCGGCGTCGGGACTTAGTCTCCCTTTGGGAGAATTGCGCCCAGAATTCCCAGTAAAAGATGATATCAATCTTGTCGCATATGTTAACTGCCTCATAGATATTTAAATAACTCATTGGAAGGCTTGAGGCCTATGAGCAAACTGGAGAAGCATAAAATAAAGCTGCGATCCTCTCGATATTTAACTTTGTAAAATAACTAGGCTTAGCAAACCACTATTTAAATTTTTTAATCTCATGGTAATTAAATTTGATTGGGGTGGGAAGATTATTATTCCTCACATAGGACACCTGAGGGCTGATTAAAATTTAATAAGTACCAGTTACTCCAGTTCTCTTGAGGAAATTGGGCTTTAATGCAGAGCAAGAACGTAGAAAATAGACTTGCCTATTCATGGTTAGGAGGATGTTAAAAATGTCGAGCATTTGATGGGGTTTATAGTGCTGAACCTATCTTCAGTGGATATGAAGTGAGGTGGCTGGAAGCTCAGAGGAGTGCCTGGGCTGAATATCTTTACATTATTTTGTTGTCTCTGTCAGCACCTATAAAAGTGAGCTGTGAAGTTTACCGTGTTGTTAATTAACTCCAAGTCCTGAGCCACTTTTCAATGCTGTGCAGTGGATATATATGAGAGAAGGGTACCCAGTTTCTCCAACGCAAAATTAGTGTTTGTACCGTTGGGCCTTGTACAATTCTAATAGTTACTGTTTTTAATAAAAATATGAGTAAATAAGTCTGCACCTTGCTTATAAACCTGCTTACAGGGAACGTTTACAAGAGGGAAGTGGCCTTTGATGCGATGATGGTTTTGAAAAAATACAATTCTCACTATGGTCACTAAATTGTTGATATTTTGTGCGTGTGTGATCTTAACGTCACAGCATTGAATCAACTGTCAACTGCCGGAGCCAGAGAATGCAACATTAAAAATACTAAAATTCTGAGATTGGGATACTTTCCAATTGACTGCATTCTGAATACATATTGCACTTGCACTCCATTCATTTGTAAACGTTTCTCGTTGGGGCAGCACGGTAGCATAGTGGTTATCACAATTGCTTCACAGCTCCAGGGTCCCAGCCTCGATTCGCGGCTTGGGTCACGTCTGTGCGGAGTCTGCACATTCTCCCTGTGTGTGCGTGGGTTTCCTCCGGGTGCTCCGGTTTCCTCCCGCAGTCCAAAGATGTGCGGGTTAGGTGGATTGGCCATGCTAAATTGCCCTTAGTGTCCAAAATTGCCCTTAGTGTCCAAAATTGCCCTTAGTGTTGGCTGGGGTTACTGGTTAATGGGGAAAAGGAGGAGGTGTGGGCTTGGGTAGGGGGTGCAAGGGTCCAAGGGCCGGTGCAGACTCGATGGGCCGAATGGCCTCCTTCTGCACTGTAAATTCTATGATGAACACATTCACAACAAATGGGTTAGACATAAGGACATAAGAACTAGAAGCAGGATTCAGCAATTCAGCTCTTCGATCTTGCTCCGCCATTCAATACGATCATGGCTGATCTCGGGCGGGATTCTCCCCTACCCGGCGTGATGGGAGTTCCCGGCGTAGGGGAGTGGCGCCAACCACTCCGGGGTCGGGTCTCCCCAAAGGTGGGGAATTCTCCCCACCTTTGGGGGCTAGCCCCGCGCTGGAGCGGTTGGCACCAGAAGACTGGCGCAAAAAACCGGCGCCCCCGGCAGCGGGGCTGGCCGAAAGGCTTTCGGCGCATGCGCCGGCGGTGACATCAGCGGCCAGCTATGTGGGTTTCTCTTCCGCTTCCGCCATGGCGGAGGCCGTGGCTGCCGCAGAAGAGAAAGAGTGCTCCCTAAGCACTGGTCCGGAGTCTGAGCGGGGGGCCCCGATCGCAGGCCTGGCCACAGTGGGGGCACCCCCCGGGGTCCGATCGCCCCGCGCCCCCCCCCCCAGGACCCTGGAGCTCGGTCGCGCCGCCGATCCCGCCGCCACCAGAGGTGGTTCAAACCTTGGCGGCGGGAGAGGCCTCCCAGCGGCGGGACTTCGGCCCATCTGGGCCGGAGAATCGCCGCAGGGGCCTCGCCGATCGGAGTGGCGAGATTCCCGCCCCCGTCAATTCCCGGGTGGCGGAGAATCTCTGCCACTGCGGGGGCTGGATTTTCGGCGGCCCCAGGCGATTCTCCGACCCTGCTGGGGGTCGGAGAATTTCGCCCCTCATCTCGGCCTCAACTTCACTTTCCAGCCTGCTCCCCATAGCCCTTCAACCCATTACTAATTAAAAGTCTGTCTATCTCCTCGAATTTACTCAATGTGCCGGAATCCGCCACATCTGGGGTAGTGAATTCCACAGATTCACGACCTCTTGAGAGAAGCAATTTCTCCTCTTCTCTGTTTTAAATCTGCTACCCCTTATCCTAAAACTGTGACCTCTCATTCTAGATTGCCCCAAAAGAAGAAACATCCGCCCTGCGTCTACTTTGTCAATACTTTTTATCAGCTTATATACCTCAGTTAGATTTGTCCAACTTGAGACAGTACAGGCCTAAACTGCTCAATCTCTCTACATAAACCAAACCCCTCAACTCTGGAATCAACCTAGTGAACCTGCTCTGAACTGCCTCTAATGCAACTACATCCCTCCTTGAGTAAAGGCACCAAAACTGTACACTGTATCCAGGTGCGGTGTCGACTTCAGCTTCAAGCATAGATTGGAGAAGCTGGGACAATTCTCCTTGGAGAAGAAAAGGTTGAGAGGAAATTTAATAGAGCTGCTGAATATCATGTTGGAATAGATAGGGAGAAGTTGTTCCCATAGGTGCAAGAGTCGAGAACCAGAGGGCATTGATTTAAGGTGATTGGCAAAGGAAGTTACAATAATATGAAGAAAACCTCTCTTTTACAATGAGTGGTTGGGTTCTGGAACGCATCGGGCATGATTCAACTAATTAGGAACAAAGTCCCATAGTGAGGCCCTGAAGCAACTCCCCCCCTGAGGCACCCTGCACCCTCCCCATCACCCACAGAGGGCACCACAGCCCCATGGCACATGCACAAAGTATGCCAGAATGTCACCTTGGCAGTGCCAACCTGGCATACTATCAGTGCCCCTACCTGCTGGCAGTACCTTGGGCACCTTGGCAGTGCTAGGCTGGCACCCAGGTAGCACTGCCAGGGTGTCTAGGTGGCACCAGCCATGCCAGCGCCCTGCCCAAACGGCATAGAGCTGGGGGCCTCCAATCCCCTGGGAGACCGCCACAAGTGCCATATCATCTGGTCACCATTTGTGGTGACAAATACCAAACTGAGCTCACCTGAAGTCTCCGAAGATAAGGGGATAAATCCCAAAGCCTCGGGTACCTCGGGAATCTACACATTAAGTGAGACTAGCTGTCTCGGTTTAACATGCAGATTTCCCAAAAAGGTGATCCTGCCCACAATGAGTGGGATTCACATCGCAACGCGTTAGATCTGGCGAGACGTTGCGAGCCAGTAGATCCACGGAGCGAGGTCTCCTGGCTTTTATCGGCCTCGCTGCACTGTAATGAGCTGCTTTTCGGGCGCAGCATGGCCGATGGATCGCGCCCATTGTCTGCAATTATGGGGGAGGCAGATTCAATTATGGCTTTCAAAAGGGCATTGGATCGTTGTCTGAAGTGAAAGAAATTACGGGGAAAAGGCAGGGGAGTGGGACTAGCTCAGTGCAGAGGGCTTGTGGGACATATTGGGCCATGTGGCGGCCTCCTGCGCTGTGAACATTCTGTGACTCTATAATCCATAATAAATGTGGAAGTTGGCATCTCTGGGGAACTGCAAAACAATCCCAATTGGAGGAACAAATAGTGGCCTTGAATGACACCATTCCTTTACATGGGCAAGGCTCCGTTGGATGGTGTGAGGAAATTCATTTTTAAGTTGATGAATTCACTCAAAACTCTTCACTAGCTAGGGGATACTCCTTGTGATCATCTTCACCCTCCTAAAACTGGAAATGCAGAGACTGCAAGTCTGATTTTGATCACAAGGTGTCACCAAAATGTGTTTCAATAGGAATCTAATTCCGCACCTTTGGCCTATGTTTAATAGACAGCAATGGGTGAGGGCTGTGTCTCAGCGGGGTGTCTAAGTTCTTCTGGTGAACTCTTGATATTGAGTGCGCTATGCCAGTCAGTTTAATACATTCACTTTGGGAGCACTGGCAATGATAACTTACCCCATCTCATCACAGCATCACACTAGAGTTTCCGCTGGGAGGAAATTCATGGCGTGACACTGTCAGACCAAAGTGGCACTCGTCCTTTTAAGGACTTTGCTTGCAAAGTAATAACTTCTGTTTTTGCCCCATTCACATTCCTGGCTTTTCTGTTGATCTGACCTGTGGGCCAAGTAAATTGGCGCTGTTCAAGAATCCTGAACCAGAAACTGGACTAGAACTTCTCAAAGTTGGGTGTGAGTTATGATCTAAGTATCCTAATTTACCTTAGGAGTCCTTGGAAGCCGTGAAACCAGTGGGGAAAGGAAGGAGAGTGATGTTTAGCACTTTGAAATACCTCCAAGTGCTTTACAAAATTAAATACTTTTAGAGTATGATTCTGTAGAGAGTAGAGTTTTGTACAGAGGAAAGTAATTGTTGGGCGGAATTTTCTGTTCCAGAGATTAAGTGCTCCCGCCAGCAGAGAATTGGGACTCTGTCCCGCTGGCGTTAGGAGCTTTGCAAAGTGGTATTCACAGGCCTTTGCTTTGGCAAAATAATGCACGGCGGTGATGCATGCATCCCGGGGAAGGGTCCTCGGTCAATCCCTTACCCACAGCCCGAACCCATGCAACCCCTATATCCTTGGGAGACCTTCCTTCTGCATCCTGGCAGCAGCAGAGGGGCATATGGGCAATGGGCTAACAGCTGTTGACCCCGCCGGGTGGGTTCAGCATGCCAAGACTGTGCTTATCCATACTTGCACCGAAGCCCACCCTGGTGAAGTTCCTACTGCTGGGGGTGGAGCGGGGATGGGGGTGTGGGGAGCACGTCTGGAGGAGAGGGGGGTGGTGGGATTGGAGCATAATGTGGGGTGATAGAGATTTGGGCTTCCAACCCATTCATCATATTCAAATGAATGCATATCTGCTGTTTGCATGTTCCCGCCGGGGCTGGAAGCCTGATATAGCCAGCAGGGGAAGACCAGAGATTGGCACTTTGTTTTCGTGCCAATGCAGGATTCTATGTCCAATTGGGATTCCCAATCTTAGCTGCAGGAAGCAGTGAATCCCGCTTGTTATAGAACATAGAACAGTACAGCACAGAACAGGCTCTTTGGCCCTCGATGTTGTGCCGAGCAATGATCACCCTACTTAAACCCACGTATCCACCCTATACCCGTAACCCAACAACCCCCCCCCCCCCCCCCCCTTAACCATACTTTTTAGGGCACCACGGGCAATTTAGCATGGCCAATCCACCTAACCCGCGCATCTTTGGACTATGGGAGGAAACCGGAGCACCCGGAGGAAACCCACGCACACACGGGGAGGACGTGCAGACTCCGCACAGACAGTGACCCAGCCGGGAATCGAACCTGGGACCTTGGAGCTGTGAAGCATTTATGCTAACCACCATGCTACTGTGCTGTTATGTGAGCTGCTCTTCATGGAATGTGTTGGACTCTAAAGTGACACTTAGTGACGGGCAATCAGTAATGATTCAGTGCCATAAAGTTAGATTTCTGACTTTTGAAATGATTCACAACAGGCCAAAATAATTTTTCTATTTAAAATGTATTTCGTGAAGTCAATTGGAAATTCACACAGGAATATAATCAAAATATTTTAACAACCATCAGGGTGTATACATGTTTTTGAAAAATCTATGAGTTCCCTGTGTCTGTTTTCTCCCTGTGTTTGAGGGCACATAGTGGAGTTGGTAAGAGGGGATCTGCAGACCTTCGGAAAGGGCATCAAAACTGCCTGGCATCATCGTGTTGCCAGAGTTATGCATTTATAGATCTCACGCAACCCTCATATCTCTGGAGACAGGTTTGAGACATAGGTCTTGGCTGATATCCTTTTGTTTAAACCCTTTGTGGTATCTCATACCACTGCACAGAATGGGGGGAGAGGTGGGGGGATGTGGTCTGAGGGAAGAATCAGAAAATATGCAGGAGCCAGTAATACCATCTTCAGCATTCACATAGTGACGTGCTGTGTATGATACGGCCGGTGTATGAATCTGACTTGGCGGTCATGCCTTTTGTGGCAAATGCCAATTGTGCTGTCTACTCCTCCCCCCTCACCACACCCCCAAACCCTGCCCCCAAAATGTTCCTCCGTTTTGCTGCTTTGAGCCCAGGTTAGTTTAGAAGTTTGCAGTGGAACCGTGTCAATGCAGAGGGGAATACAGCGAGGAGAGAAACACCTAAACTTTTTGGGGTGTGGATGCATAAACGATAAGTGGTCAATTGTTGCTGGGACTTCTAGAACATCTCTGGCTCCCTGGAGAGATTCTGTGACCTGGAGGTAGCTGAATAAAGAAAAAGCTTTTCCGGACTTAACCCCTTATCACATCTCAAAGGCATCATATAGAGTTATTTGTTATTGTGAAGTACGTAAACACAGGGGCACATAAATAGCAACCGTATTAATGAATAGCTAATGTTTTGCTTTAGTGGCTGAAGGACAAATCTGGGCCATGACACAGGACTCTTGATTGTGTCATGAGATTCTTCGACCCACTTGGAACAGGAAGATGGGGGCTTTTCTCAGCACCCGATCTGAAGGCTTTAATGCAGAATGGAAACATGAGCCTAGGTTCTGTGCTGAAATGGAGTTTCAACCCATAACCATCTCAGTTGAGGTTGTGAGTGCTGTTACACCACCTGAGCCTGAGGTGAGATTTGCTGTGTGCGCGTCGAGCTTGTGCCTCGCAGTTCTTGGAACTTCTTAGGAAAGGAACAACGGTTTTTACTGCCAAAAACATCCTGTGCAGCTCATGTGATGCTACGTTACAAAGGTGGATTACAAAAATCACATGAGGGAGGAGTGGGAGAACAAAATGTGATTGTAAATCCTTCATGAAAGGATAAATACCTTTTTAAGAAAAGAAAATTGGCGGTTCTTTTCTATCTGCTGTCCAAAGCGGTGTGAGTTTGGGCCAGTGATCACAGATAAAATTACACTTGAATTCCCAATCGAAGCTCAATTTTTAAAAGCCCAAAGATCACTATTTCCAAGAGCAGGAAGGTGGGGTGGGGTAGTGGGAGTCTGTTACTGAGGCCTGTAACTCCGCGTCTCCAACTGCTAAGTAATTTAGTTTCTCATTTTTGTGATAAAACTTATTTTTGTTTGATTGTTTTGTGCCATGGATTCTCATATTTGCACAATTGTGTAATCAAGCATCCCAGTCACTCACCCATTGATTACCATGACAACCGAAAATAAGAGTATGCAGATTGCTATGCTACTCACTTGAATGTGAGACACTTTTTCTTTCCATGCCCTGGTTCTATAATGTGCTCCCCAGTGAGTATACCTAAAATGTTCGCCACTACGGTTACAAATCTGGTTCATTCTCCTCCACATTGCCAAGTAGTGTGAATTGAGAGTTTAAGTGCCCAAGTATTTGATTACCAGCTTGAGGATATTCCCAGTCCTGTAACGTGTATTTTCGTGCCTTGGTTGGTGGAACTGCTGAGTGGAGTATTTCACAGCCTTGAGGAGTAAGTATATCTAGGCCCAGTTGGCATGGCTCAAATTTATTTATTTATCAACTTATTAAGCAGACACGGATCAGTGTTATTGGCAACTATGGAATCCTTGAGCTTGAATTTGTCTTCCCTTCTGTCTGATTGGTGCCAACGAGTGGGCCTGTCAGTGGGAAACAGAATTTTTAAAAATTCACCATTTACCATTCACCATTTTTGGTGTAGTTTACATGGGCTTCAGCGTGAAGTTGATTTAGTTTACATTGATTTCAGCAAAGCCTTTGACAAGGTCCCACATGGGACTCTTATAAAAAAGGGCAAATGCACAACGGATACAGGGGCAAATGCACATGGGACACAGGGGCAAATGCACATGGGATACAGGGGCAAATGCACATGGGATACAGGGGCAAATGCACATGGGATACAGGGGCAAATGCACATGGGATACAGGGGCAAATGCACATGGGATACAGGGTAACTTAATAAAGAGGATTCAAAATTGACTTAGCTGTAGAGACAGAGGGTGATGACAGACGGCTGCTTTAGTGAATGAAAGCCAGTGTCCAGTGGCGTACCACAGGGATCGGTGCTGGGTCCTATTGTTCATCATTTATATAATCAACTTAAATGACTTTACGGGGGATCAGTAAATTTGCGGCTAACACAAAGATTGGACGGGTGGTTAAAAGTGAGGTTGAGTGCCGTGGGATACAGGAAGATGGATAGACGGGATGGTCAAATGGGAAGAAAAGAGGCAGATGGAATTTAACCCTGAAGAGTGTGAGGTGATACACTTTGGAAAGAATAATGTGACAAGAAAGTATTCAATGAATGGCCTGATACTGGGAAGTTCCGAGGGACAAAGGGACCTTGGCGTGTTTGTCCATAGGTCTCTGAAGGCAAAAGGGCAGGTTAATAGGGTGGTGTAAAAGGCATACGGGACACTTGCCTTTATTAACCAAGGCATAGATTACAAAAGCAGGGAGGGCATGTTGGAGTTGTGCATAATTTTGGTGAGGCCACAGCTGGAGTACTGTGTGTAATTCTGGTCGCTACATTACAGGAAGAATGTGATTGCACTGTTGGGGGTGCAGAGGCGATTCACCAGGATGTTGCCTGGGAATGGAACATTTGAGTTATGAAGACAGGTTGGATAGGTTCGGGTTGCTTTCGTTGGAGCAGAAAAGACTGACTGGCAACCTGATCTAGGTGTACAAGATTATGAGGGGCGTGGACCGGGTGGATAGGGAGCAGCTGTTCCCCTTAGTTGAAGGCTCTATTATGAGGGGACACAAATTCAAGGTGAGGAGCAGGAGGTTTAGGGGGGATTTGAGGAAAAACATTTTTGACCAGATGGTGGCGGCGGTCTGGAATGCACTTACTGGGAGGGTGGCAGAGGCAGGTTGCCTGACATCCTTTAAAAAGTACCTGGATGGGCACTTGGCACGTCATATCATTCAAGGCTATGGGTCATGTGCTGCCAAATGAAATTAGGTAGGTGGGCAGGTATCTTTCATGCGTCGGTGCAGACTCAATGGGCTGAAGGGCCTCTTCTGCACAGTATTATTCTGATTTATGTATGGCTCTCTGTCACCAGGTTCTTACCGTCCATCCCATGCGAAGATGTTGAAGTTTTACAGTTACTACAAACAGGCAACTATAGGCCCTTGTAGCATTAGCAGACCTGGCTTCTGGGATCCCATCGGACGTATAAAATGGTAACCTTTAAATTCTCTTATGTTTGAAGTAAGGGTCAAGGTAATCACCGGAGATGTTAAGTTACTGTATTTAGTGCGGGGACCCTGAGCTTGTCAGTAAATAGAAATATCTGCATTTTCTTGCACGCGTTGAGAGGTTTGTAAGATCAAAGAAACAAAAAAATTAGGCTGGGGGGTTTTACTAAAAAATTGGGTATCTTTGTATTGCAAATTGGCATACCTGTAAAATATTAAAAGTGCAATTTTTAATAAGTTACAAAAAATCGTAATGAATGCAATATCCTCTGTCCACCTCCAATATTTTTAAGGGGCTAAATAATATTCACTGACGCTGTTAAGAGCATTATGAGAGGTGGTATGTAATGGTAAGGTCACTGGACTAGTAATCTAGAGACCCAAACTAATGCTTTGGCATCCTGGGTTCAAATCCCACCATGACAAAATTCAATTACTAAACTCTGGAACTAAAAGTTAGTTTCAGAAATGGTGACCATGAGACAATTGTCAGTGGGTGACCATTAACCTATCAGTGATTGTTGTGAAAACCCATCAGGTCCATTAATATCCTTCAGGGAAGGAAATCTGCCATCCTTACCTGATCTGGCCCACATATGACGCCAGATCCACAGACATGTGATTGACTTTTTACTTACTTCTGAAATGGCCTCTCCCAAGGGCAATTCGGGATGGGCAACAAATCCTGACCTTGCCCGGAATGTCCACATCCCATCAAAGATTTTTTTTTAAGCGTGGAAATTATCCTTAACCGAGTTTAGATAAATATGTTTTGGGGTTGGCTGGATGTGCGTGGAAACCCATCAACATGTTTAAAACTCAATCTTTACCTCTAAAACTTCCCCAATACAAAGTGGGTAATCACTTTCCATATGGACATATCCCAATTACCGAACTCGAGACAGTTTAGGTGCTGGTTGGCAAATTCAAGGCCGTATTAATTGATTGTATTTCGTTATTGTGCACATCACAATTCCTTCCCCATTATTTTATTAATAACTGTAATTTTGGGGCAGCACGGTAGCATAGTGGTTGGCACAATTGCCTCACAGCTCCAGGGTCCCAGGTTCGATTCCCAGCTTGGGTCACTGTCTGTGAGGAGTCTGCACGTTCTCCCCGTGTGTGCGTGGGTTTCCTCCGGGTGCTCCGGTTTCCTCCCACAGTCCAAAGATGTGCAGGTCAGGTGGATTGATCCTGTTAAATTGCCCTTAGTGTCCAAAATTGCCCTTAGTGTTGGGTGGGGTTACTGGGTTATAGGGATAGGCTGAATGTGTGTGCTTGGGTAGGGTGCTCTTTCCAAGAGCTGGTGCAGACTCGATGGGCCAAATGGCCTCCTTCTGCACTGTAAATTCTATAATCTATGATAAAACAGCACTAAATCAAGAAAAGCCAATAAAACCAATTGGGTCTGTTCCTTTGAACCCAATCCATTTAAGCTCCTAATGTTCCTCCTGTCCCAGGCCTAAAAGCAAGCCAAACAAAACTCAAGAATATTTGTCTAACCTATGGACAGCAGGGTGGCACAGTGGTTAGCACTACTGCCTCATGGAGCCGAGAACCCCGGTTCAATCCCAGGCCCGGTCACTGACCCTGTGAAGTTTGCGCATTCTCCCCATGTCTGCATTGGTTTCACCCTCACAACCCAAAAGATGTGCATGGTAGGTGGATTGGCCATGCTAAATTACCCCTTAAATTGCAAAAACAAAAAAAAATGTAATATTTGTTTAACTTTGGATTGTAAATCACTTATCGTTGACCGGTTCCATTCCTTTCTATGACAACATAAATGCCAGGGTCTGAGATACCAGTTGTCACCTGGCAGTGAAGATTGTTTTGAAATTAATGAATCTTCATGCTTAAATCTTTATTTTCATCTCCAACGTGAAATAGTTCTCATCTCAGCTGAGAAATATAGAAACATAGAAAATAGGAGCAGAAGTAGGCCATTCGGCCCTTCGAATCTACCCCGCCATTCATTATGATCCTGGCTGATCATCCAACTTGGCAACCTGTTCCCACCTTCCGTCCCCTCCTCCCCCTTTAGTTCGATCCCGTTAACCCCTAGAGCTAAATCCAATTCAACATCCAGTTTTTTTGGTCTCAAATAAGATGGTTAGGTGGGTGGACCAAAATGTGCTAGATGGAGTTTAACGTGGATAAGTGTGAGGTCATCCATTTTGGTCAGAAAAATAGAAAGGCAATTTATTATCTAAATGGGACCCGACGCAACCCCAGAACGCCCCCCAAGCCCCAACTCACTATAACAGGGTCCCTGGGCTCCCTTCCCCCGCAGCCTTCTGCACCCACGCAGGGCACCCCCCGGCCTAATCACCGCTGCTCAAAAAAATGCCAGCTTGGCACCTTGGCGATGCCAGCCTGGCACCCTAGCAGTGCCACCTGGGCACCCTCGCGGCTGTGCAGGGGGCCCAAGGACCTCCTTATAGTAAGTAGGGGTTTGGGGGGGCTCAAAATTTAGAAATGGCGTCCCAATGTCTCACTGCACTGAGGAGGTCCGACAGTGCAGAAAACAGGACTGAGTGCGGCCTCGGGCACGCATTCCCCACTGAGGCCCTGTATCTGCGAGCGCCAGGAAACACGCACCTAAACACGCTCACTATGTTTCCATTTGGTTAGATCAGGCCCTGTGTCTCAACACTATCTGAATCTTCACTAAGCCCAGTTGTGACTCTAGATCCTCCGGCAATTCCGCCCCCACCTTGGGAAACTCCAAACCTCCCAGGAACTCTGTCATTCCCTGTTCTTCCTCCAGTGGCTCTGACCTATACAAGCTCTTGTAAAATCCCCCAAACACTCCAATCACCTTATTCAAGGCAAAACCAGTCTACCCTCCAAATCCCTAACCTAAGCAATCTGCCAGGAAGCCTCCTGCCACCTTAGTTGGTGGGCAAGGGATGGCTGGCCTTCTCCCCACACTCATTCGCTGCCTATTTCGCTCGCCTCAGTTGCCGCACCGCCCTGTCCATAGACAGCAGATCAAACTGTAATTGCCGTTTTACCTGCACTCCAAGAGATCCGGGGTTGTGTCCCTCGCATAACTACGATCCACCCCTCGAATCTCATCCACCAGTTTCTGTCGCTCCTCCCTCGCTTTTCCATCTACATATGCTTTATACACTATGATCTCTACCTTCAACACCCTCCACAAAGCCGAGGGCGAGACCATCCCGTTATCATTGTATTCTACGTACTCCCGTATGGCCCTCGAAATCCTCACACAAAACTCCAAGTCATTCATCAGCCCTGTGTCTAACCGCCACCCCCTTCGATGCTCCCGACCGACTTTCAGCTCCAGGTCCACCCAATGAGGAGCATGATCTGGAATAACCACAGCCGAATACTCCGCCTTCTTCACCCCAGCGAGAAGAGTCCGACTATCACTTTTGAATCCTGCCGTCACCTCAGGAGCTCTGAACTCCATGCTGGCGCTCGGGTTTCTCACTACACTCTCACACTGTTTTCAAACTCCCAACTGTCTTTCCACTTGCACTGTTCTCAATCTCCCGTCTCTGCTCTCCGTCTGGCATTATTTTGCACTCTTTTATCCTCCCACCTCCTCTCACTTTCTTTGTGATCTCAGATTGCACCCTAACCCGCCGTTGGTAGGCTGCTCTGAGGCATGATCTGGGATAACTTGTACTGAAAACAAAGGTTAATCTTTAGCTGGAAGCCCATTCTTGTACTGAGCTGAATGGACAATCAGGACATTTCACTCATCTGGTAAAAAAAAATACAGGGACGGTTAAAAGCTGGCCTCTTGATCAATGCCCCTTGCTGCAATGTGAGCACGTACATAGGTATTGGACGAGGCCAGGTCTGCTCAGATTTCTCTTAGTTTACCAGCAGTCACTGCATTGGATTAATCCATGGGCAATGCATCGGTGCAACAGTATTGCAGCATAAGATAGCATCCTTAGCCTATGAGCGGAGAAAATGTGAATGTAAAATAATATGCTTTTTAAAAATATGTAGGCAAAATTTTAATGAGGGTATGTCTGAGTGAGTTAGGATGAGGTGGTTCACAGTGAAAAGTGCAAAATGATCTGCTGAATGTGCATTTATGCTACACTGTGATTAGCACTGTTGCTTCACAGCGCCAGGGACCCGGGTTCGATTCCCCGCTGGGCCACTGTCTGTGCGGAGTCTGCACATTCTCCCTGTGTCTGCGTGGGTTTCCTTCGGGTGCTCCAGTTTCCTCCCACAGTCCAAAGATGTGCAGGTTAGGTGGATTGGCCATGATAAATTGCCCTTAGTGTCCAAAATTGCCCTTAGTGTTGGGTGGGGTTATTGGGTTATGGGGATAGGGTGGAGGTGTTGACCTTGGGTAGGGTGCTCTTTCCAAGAGCTGGTGCAGACTCGATGGGCCGAATGGCCTCCTTCTGCACTGTAAATCCTATGATCTATGTGCAGGTTAGGTGGATTAGCCATGATAAATTGCTCTTAGTGACCAAAAAAGGGTAGATGGGGTTACAGGGATAGGGTGGAAGTGAGGGCCTAAATGGGTCGGTGCAGACTCGATGGGCCGAATGGCCTCCTTCTGCACTGCATGGTCCATGTTCTTTGAATGCTATTTTATACAAAAGTACAATCAGGCTCCTTTGCAATGAGAGTGGCAATTTTATGATGAACTGCTTTGGCTACAGTTGAATGTGTGTTTGAAATGGATGCTATTTATTCACTCCACTGGTTGGGAATCACTGTTAATGTGATTTGATGTGCGCTGGGTAGAATGAGCGCTCACTGGAAATGAACAGATGTGTGTTTGTTGCCTCCTGCAGGGACGCGTGGAAAGCTCTGGGGAACTTGTCAAAAAAAGAAGCCATGATGACTTACGTTGAAGAGATAAAGCAAACAGCACAGGAGGTAGCTTCTTTGTGTGTTTAATATCCACAATTTCAGAGTGCAATAAAGCATGATTGTTTCATTGGCAGACTTCCTCATCAGGCTCCACTTCCAAGGATTAATTCACATTTTATTTGAACTTGATTACTGGCCCTTTTCGCCTTTGAAGAAGGAATTTAAATACTGTTAAAACTGGCTTGGCGGTAGAGGGGATTTGTTGCCCTCAAGTGCTGTGGAAGGATCTGAGTTTGCACTCGCACAGTTTTGCCACTGTGCCAATGGGAAAGGGCCCAGATTCTTTTGAGAGCAGCATTGCAGGAAGTTCCCCAGATTGCTTTCACACCCCCTGGTGGCTGAATGGAGAGTAATTATGCGTCTTGTCAATTGAGAATTGCAGAGACTGAACAGTGGAGAAACAAAGAGAATCCTAAAGCAGAACTAATTTTAGTTGTAATGAAAACAAAATTGAGATCCACCCACTTTACAAGGACTCAAATGCTTTACATTCATAATAGCTGAAGGCACTGTGGAGCTAGGAATTACCTAAATTACTTAGAAGAGGGAACATTTGCAACACCGCTCGACCGTAATGTGAAGTTGAATCACAAACGAATGAATTAATGTGAAAAAATATTGAAATTGTTTCATGTGTCACTCTTTTGTGGAAGGCACAGGGTCACAAGTGGCAGAGATGAAGAACCTTTACTCTTGTCACCTGACAGTTAGCTGAATTGGCAGGATCATATAGTATTATAATCATAATTATCACCTTACATAAAATCAGTCATGGTTGGAGTGTGATGTTGTGACTTAGAAGTCATGTTAATGACATAACGCAATGGGGCTAAATTCAATAGGCCGTGAAATGGGGATGGGGTCTGCGATGCACAATTAGCCCATGTACATTAATTGAATTGGAGGCAGCATGCCAACTTTATGCTGCCTACTCATTGGAATGATTTCTGGATGCAACCAGCATGAAGCGCAACCTTCATTGGCTGCGCACATCAGCGGGGGGGGGGGGGGTCGAAAATTTGTAACTTCTTTGTTTTGGCTTTGCCCCCCCCTGAGCGATTGTTCAAAATGCCAGTAACATGGATCAAGTGAGGTTGAATATTTCTGCTGGAGACTGCCCTTTTAATCACAGGCCGTTCTTCTCCTGTGTTTGCAGCTGATAGGCTCACGACTGACCATCTAGGTGCACATCCAGGCACCTTTTAAAATGAGATGAGGTTGTCCACCTCTGCCACCCTTTCAGGCAGTGAGTTCCACCCTCTGGTTGAAAAATAATTTCCACATCCCCCCCCCCCCCCCCAATCCTTCTACCAATTACTTTAAATCTATGGCCCCCAATCACTAACCCCTCTAAAGTGAATAGGCCCTTCCCATCCACTCTATCCCGGCCCCTCACAATTTGGTACATCTCAATCAAATCTCCCCTCGGCCTCCTCTGTTCCAAGGAGAACAAGCACAGCCTTTACAATCTTTCCTCAGAGCTGCAATTTACCAGCCCTAGCAACATCCTCATCATTCTCCTCAGTATCCTCTCGAATGCAATTATATACTTTCTGTAATGAGGTGGCCAGAACGGCACACAGTCCTCAAATTGTGGCCTAACTAATGTTTTGTATAATTCCAGCATAACCTCCTTGTATGCTTTGCCTCAGCTAATAAAGGAAATGATTGCATAGACCTTCTTGACCACCTTATCAACCTCTCCTGCTACTTTCAGGGATCTGTGGACATTCAACACCTCTGTGTTCTCCCATTTATTGTGTATTCCTTTGCCCAGTTTGACCCCCCCTGCCCCCCACCCCACAAATGCATCACCCATCACCACTCCAGCTTAAATTCCATTTGCCACTAGTCTGCCCACTTGACCAATCCATTGACATCTTCCTGCAGTCTACAACTATCCTCTTCAATCTGACACTAATGTCTTGATCAATTTTCCCCCGCCCCTATATTTCTGTCCAAATCATGAACATATATGTACCACAAAAATCAGAGGACCTAGTACTGAGCCCTGTGAAACCCCAGTCGCGAAAACACAACTGTCAACAATACCGTTTGTTTCCAATCCACTGAGCTAACTTTATATCCGGCTTGCTACATTCCACTGGATCTCATGGCCTTTTTTTTTAACCAGTCAGCCATGTGTGCATAATTCGCCAGCCCTCGTCCATACTCATCGGTCACCCCTTGAAAGAACCCACTCATCCTCACCTGGGTCATATGCACCCTGTGCGCCACCTTGAACTGAATCAAGCTCATCCTCGCACAAGAGGTTGAATTCACCCTTCGCATCACCTCACACCGCAGTCCCCAGCCTATTTCGCTACCCAACTCCACCTCCCATTTGCTCTTGATCCTCACCACACATCCCCCCCCCCCCTGCTCCCCAACCACCCATATATGTCCTCATTCCTACCCTCTCCCGACTCATCCGAGAGCAGCAGTTGCGCCAATAGGGTATACCCCGGCAACTTGACAAACGTCCTCCACTCCTTTCTTGTAAGGTCCCTCACCTGCATGTATCTGAATTCACTCCCCCACGGCAACTCAAACCTCTCCCGCACCTCATCCAGACCTGCAAACGTCCCTTCCAGATACATGTCCCTCACCCTCACCAGTCCCGCCGCCCTCCACTTCCCGTCCATCCCATCCATCTCCCCCAGTTTAAACCTGTGGTTCACGCACAGTGGTGTCAACAGCGACATCCCCTCCAACTTAAAGTGTCTCCCCAGCTGATTCCACACCCTAACTGTTGACTGTACCATCGGGCTTCTGGTACATTGAGCTAGTAGAGCAGTCACCAGAGCCCTCAGACTGGATCCCCTACAGGACTCCTCCTCCATCTTGACCCACTGCAACCCCCCCCCCCTACAGACATGATCGCCCCATATTCTCTGCACAGTAGTAATGCATTCGCGAGTGCCAACCCACCTTCTGCATCTGTCTCTGACGCAGGGCCCTCTTTACCTTCGGCAGCTTCTCATCCATATAAACTCCAAAATGACCATCTTCAATTTCCGGAAGTAGGTCTTCAGGAGAAAAATCGGGAGGGAAATTCAGTCTTATTAATAAAGCCTAAGATAGGCGTGTAAAACCCCGCGAATGAAGGAAGTGTTGCTGGAGCATAGTCAAGGGTAGGCATTGCCGAACTTTAGCAACTATTACCGGTCGGCAAATATAGCCATGATTAAGAAGTGGGTAGTAGGGGAGTGGGGGGGAGTGGGTGTGGGAGCGAGTGGAGGCGGCATCATGCAAGGACAGGGGCATTGATAACGGCACCTCTGCCATTCTCGCCGGCCCGGTACTCCACAAGCCCAATGGTAGTGGCGGTCCTGAGCGTCTGGGGGCAGTGGAGGAAACATATGAGAGTGAAGGGAGCATCGGTCATCAATTACCATCAGTTTGTGCCGGGAAGACAGGATGGGGGGTTTCTGAAATGGCAGAGAGCAGGGACTGAGAGGATGGGGGATCTATTCATAGATGGGAGCTTCCCTTGTTTGAAGGATCTAGAGGAGAAGTTTGAACTGCCAGCAGGAAATGGATTCAGGTATCTGCAGATACGGGATTTTTTGCAAATGCAGGTTGTGACCTTTCCACTCCTACCGCCATATGGGATACAGGATAGGGTAGTTTCCCGAACGGGGGTGGGAGAGGGGAAGATATCGGACATCTACAAAGAGCTAATGGAGTTGGAGGAAACTCAGATAAAGGAGCTAAAGGGCAAGTGGGAAGATGAGCTCAGGGGAGAGATAGAGGTGGGTCTGCGGGTGGATGCTTTGAGCAGAGTTAATACATCCTCATCATGTGCCAGGTTTAGCCTGATACAATTTAAGGTAGATCACTGGGCACATGACGCTGGCCCGGATGAGCAAGTGTTTTGGGGTAGAGGACAGGTGCGCGAGGTGTACGGCGGAGTTAGAAAATCATGTCCATATGTTTTGGGCATGTCCGAAGCTGGGGATTTTGGCAGGGTTCTGCAGATGTCATGTCCACGTTACTAAAAACACGGGTGGTGCCGAGTCCAGAGGTGGCGATCTTTGGAGTGTCGGAAGATCCGGGAGTCCAGGGGGTGAGAGCGGCTGACGTCGTGGCCTTTGCCTCCCTGGTAGCCCGGAGACGGATATTGCTAGCGTGGAGGGACTTGAAGCCCCCGAAATCAGAGACCTAGGTTAGCGACATGGCTGGGCTTGAGAAAATAAAGTTCGCCCGGATTGGGGGGGAATAGTTAGGCTATTTTCTGTTAAGGGTAGGAGGGACTTTTAGGGTCGAAAATGATATATGTACTCTGTTTATATTTGGATTTGTTTTCTTTTCTGTTGTTGTTATTGTTGTTATTATAGAATTACAAATACCTTGATAAAATGGTTTTTTTTTAAACAAAGCCTAAGATACTATGGGCAGGATTCTCAGTCTGCTGACGCGGGAATTGCGAAATGCGTTTGGACGGAGAGGTTTTAACGCCAAAATCGTGGTGGGCGCCAGTGTCACGCCAAATCACAATTCTCCGTCGCCTCTCCAGCAGCATTGATGCGCTCCACTCCGCACGTACAGTAAACACTGTTTGAATATCATTAGCAGACCTGACCCGGTACTCTCCGGGGCCTCCGCGATTCTCCGCCTCTACTCGGGGGCAATTCCTGACAGTGAGGTTCACTTGTGCTTTTAAAAATCGAGAAACAGGTGCCGTGGCAGATGAGGGAGAAAGAGGAGGTAGGACACGGAGATGCACAACTGTGGGCTGCCGGTCCTGACACTGGCAGAGTTGGCTCCAGGTCCGGTGCCAGTCTGGGGGATGGGGGGGGGGGGGGGATGGGGACAGACCGGCGGGCTGGGGTGACCCCCCCCCATGGAACTGGGGCGGTGTCCAGGAACGGAACGCCATTGCCATCGCCTGCAAGGCAGCCACCTTGCTGCGCACCCCGCTGACCACCCACCTTGGCCCTGGTTCTGCAGAGTGACACCGGCCGTGTGGGTGCCCGCACACCACCGCAGCCCTGCCCGCCAGACCATACACCCCAAACCGGCCGCCACCTGCCGGCAGGGCATCACGCAGTCCGCACAAGGGCAACACCCACAGCAGCCCCTACAAGGGGGCACCAGAGGGGGGGCCGTGGAGCCTACTGCTGGCATGGGCAGCACCAGCTGACGGTACCTACAGCAGCCGGGACGGGAGCCGCGCCAGAGGCCCCCATGGTGCTGGGCACCGATGGGTCCATGGATGCGGGGATGGGGGAGGGGCACATGAGGGGACAGAGTCCACAGTGCCAACCGGAGCCACCGTGTAGCCTTTTGGAGCTGGTTGAGCGTGGGGGTATGCACCATGCTAACATGTCAGCCTTTCACCCCCTGCAGGTTATGGGTGGCCTTCTCCTGGAGGTGGGGGGGAAACAGAAAATGCAGCGTTAGATAGTCCGACGCAGGCAGCCAGGGGGTGGGTAGCTGGTTACTTCAGTTGCCAGGACAGCCAGTATGGGTGCTGGCATGTGGTGCAGGATGGGGGTTCCTCCGGGTTGTGGGGGGTGGTGTTAGGTAATGGGTATTGGGGGGGGTGGGATTGGGATTGGTGCCAGGGGCACAGTGCTGCCCACTCACCCTGGGTGCCCTGAGGAGGTTGTGCAGTTTCTTACGGCACTGCTGGCTGGTCCCAACAGTGTTACTGATGGCGCTGACAGCCTCTGCCACCTGCACTCAGGCACGGCAAATGGCGGCGACTGGCAGCCTCCTTCCCGGCCCATAAGATCAAAAGACCCTAAGACATAGGAGCAGAATTTGGCCACTCGGTCCATCGGGTCAGCTCTGCCATTCAATCATGGCTGATATTTTTCTCATCCCCATTCTCCTGCCTCTTCCCCATAACCCCTGATCCTCTTATTAATCAAGAACCTATCAATCTGTGTCTTAAATGCATTCAGTGATTTGACCTCTGCCGAAGAGTTTCACAGATTCACCAGCCTCTGGCTGAAGAAATTCCTCCTCATGTCTGCTTTAAAGGATCGTCCCTTCAGTCTGTGATTGTGTCCTCTGGTTCTAGTTTTTCTTACTAGTGGAAATATCCTCTCCACATCCACGCTATCCAGGCTTCACAGTATCCTGTAAGTAAGTACAGGTTCGTCCACCTCTCCTCCAGAGCATCGGGCAGGGCCTCAAGCTCGGCATCCATAACACGGAGTGCTGCTGTTCTCGCTGCCATCTTTATGGCTGGGTTGGTGTGTGTGGGAAGTGAAGTGAGTATATGTGGCTGCAGCTTGTCAGCCTCCTGAGTGTCAATCACGAACCCGCGAATCTGGTACCCTTTCTCATTGGATCGATTGTGTTCCACGTGGCACCGGTGCTAGCCCCTCAACAATAGCTGAATCGGTCCAGGTGCGGCGGCAGTTTTGCTGTCGTAGAAGTCCACGAATCCTGCCCTGGCATTAACACTTTCATCTCCGGAAGGGAGAAATCCGCTTTTTCTGTTTTATTAACTGCTCCGTCAACATGCCGTTCCATCTTTAATGACTTACATACATCTACACCGGGGTCCTTCAGTTCTTGATTTAGAGTTTTCCTGTTTACTTTATACTGTCTGTCCTTATTCTCCCTGCCAAAATGTAAGTGCCGACGCCGGAGTGAAAACCGGAGTGTTTCAGTCCGGTGTCGGAGGCCGCTCCTCGCCCCCTATTCTCCCACCCCTGGGGGGGGCTAGGAGCGGCACCGCGTCATTAACGCGCGCCGGGCCTTGGCGCCGCGTAAAAGCGGCGCCGCGTAAATTACATCACCCGCGCATGCGCGGGTTGGTGCCAGCCAATCTGCGCATGCGCGGTTGCCATCCCCCACGCGGACGCCCCACAAGATCGGAGTGATCTTGCGGCGCCGGCATGAACACGTCATATTGGGCAGGTCGCTCGGCCCATCCAGGCCGGAGAATCGCCGCTCGCCCGTTACAAAAGGTGAGCGGTAATTCTCCGAGCGGCCTGCCGTAAATCTCGGCGCGCCAGTTTGGGGTGGGTGGGAGAATCGCGTGCCGGTGCCAGTGCGACATGGCGTGATTCACCCGGCACCCCCGCCATTCTCCCACCCGGCGTGGAGGGGTGGGGAGAATTGCGCCCCACATCTCTGTATTGAACTTCATCTGCCACTTGTCCACCAACGTGTCCATCTCCTCATCACAGCTGGCAACATTTCCAATCTTTGAATCAGCTGCAAATTTTCAAATCATTCCCTGAACACCACGGTCTGGCCATTAATGTTGTCGTTCTGTTTTTGCAAAGTAGCTGAGGAACTATTGCTGAGCGATTGTTGGGTGATACTCTACTTGTTTCTAAATGGTCTCTTCTCAAATCTGTTCCTCCAGTTTATCGATACGATGCCGGGATCAGAAGGTGCGGAGCAGCACTTCCATCTGTTTGAGCCATTGTATGAAGTTGTCAAGGACATGCCCAAAGAAGGTGCCAGGTATGACCAAAAATTGGGGCCGAGGATATTTCTTTGCTTATGGTTAAAAAGCTGGGGTGAAGGAACTTGGTTTGCTTCCATAGTTATTGACTGAAGGCAGTTTCACTCCAATTCACTTGCAGCAGAAGAATAAGATTGACCCTTAACCCCCAGTTTAATAGTTTAAGTAGATTGACCCCGAACCTCTAGTTTCTGGTTCCCATAATTAAGTTGTTATGCATATCGCCCCTTCTCTCACGCACCCAGTTCTACTCATTGACACACATCTTCTTGCACACTCGCACAGACACTTGCACTTAAACACACACTCAGACTCCACGCCCATGTGAGAGAAACATTGGGACAAGTGACATTGTCTGAATGAGCTGACATCACGCTATGTTTTTCTGTTTCAACTGAGTTTGTTACCTGAATGTAACATTCCACCCCGCCTCGTCAATTTAATTTAGGTAAAACCGATCCACGGTAAGCTCAATACAGTAAAAGTCAAGCGATTTGAGCGAGCTCTGCTTTTTTACAGCATTTATGATCTGGGTTTTTGAACGGAGTGAGATTTTTTCATTTGTTTTTAACAGGAATAACCCACTAAACGATGCGTTCCAATTGCAGACATTACCCAAATCCACAAACTCATTACAGGGTTCCTGTTTTAGCTCTCAATGTTAAGGAGAAACCTTAGTTCCCAAAGATTCTGGTGAGCACAGAACAACTCAATGTAAAATGTTCTTTTCACAAACACCTACCCCACTGCCAAACCTTAGCAGCCTTCTTTCAATAGATGACAGTTCCTGAACTGATGAGGACAGTGCACTATACATGATGAGGAACGTTACTTCTTTATCATATAAATTAATTACACAGAGTCTACAGCACAGAAAGAGGCCATTTGGCCCAACTGGTCTGTGCTGGGATTAAAACCACACGAGCCAATTTCCAACCTTTTTATGTCCGAACATGTGTATTATTTTCTCCCTGAATTATTAATCTGGCTTCCCCTTAAACGCATTTACGCTATTTACCTGCAAGTACTCCTTGTGCTAGCAGACTCTTCATTCTAACCAATCTGTGGCAAAGAAGCTTCTCCTGAATTCCTGATGGGATTTATTATGCTTCGGGCTAGAGACCTGTTCCAGGAAAACATGGACCATAGAAACAAATGTAAATGTGTGCTTCATCTGTTCCACGTGCATTTAGGTGGAGAGAGAATCGAGAGAGATTTTGGGTGGGATCCTCTGTCCCCTGGATGCTCAGAATACATTCCCGATGTGACGGAGAATCGGGCATCGGGGCAAAATTGAGATTGGCACCAGCCGCCAAGCCAAACGGCAGGTTCCGACTCCTCACTGACCCATTTGCATCCATCTAGCGGGCCGCGACCTACGCTCCACCCTCCCGTGATTCCCCGGTCGCTGCAGCCGGGAATCAAGCGGATGAGCTTTACTTGTGGTCTCTACAAGCATGAACCTGACATGGTGGACCTCTTGGTGGGCCAAGGGGGCAACATTGGTCCATGGCGAGGTACAACATGCCATGACCATGATGGTGGAGACCATCCGAGACCATCCCCCGCACTGCAAATCAGCCCTGACCACCCCCCCCCCCCCACACTCACCACATAGCAGCCCCCATCCCACTAATTGCTTGGGCGACACCCCCCCCCCCCCCTGAGAACTCTGGAATGGGGAGACTCCCCCAGGGACACCTGAGATAGAGGGACTCCTCACAGGGTCCCGTTTAATAGGGGGACTCCCCACAGGGACCTCCTGTCTAAAGGAACCTACTACACAGACCCCACCCCTCCTCCCAGAAAAGAGGCCCCTGTTTGGAAGCTGGAAAGCAGTCAAGACAGGGACTCTGGGAAGCATTATAGCTGTAATACTTACCTTGCAGCTCCAGTGTCCATTCCTCAAAAGTGAGCAGCTGTGCCTGCATCTGGTTCCCACAGATTCACTACCTATAACCCATTCATGGCTTTTGAGTAGTGGTTTGTAATTGACAATTCATAAGAACCATCTGTCGCATTGATCTGTTCATATCCCTTCAGCTTGAGTGGCTTAAGTGGTGAAACCCCAATTGTAAACTTTGCTCACATCAAAGAGATGTACATTGCACTAAGTGCATTCCAATCACTCCAGCATGTGATTTCACTGCACTTACCTCTCTTAAGGAAGGATAAGTGAAAATGCAATGATTTTTCACTCTTCAGTCTCTGATGAGAGTTCTCCATGGGAGTCTCTGATGGGCAGTTCCCCTCCTGAAAACAAAGCACCCAGTGTTTTTGTTTTTAAAATATTTTTATTCTCCTCCTTTTTCACATTTTCTCCCAAATTTGAAAAATGAAAAAATGAAATGAAAATCGCTTATTGTCACGAGTAGGCTTCAATGAAGTTACTGTGAAAAGCTCCTAGTCGCCACATTCCGGCGCCTGCCCCCCCCCCCCCATGTTCAATGTAATCCAATTCTCGAAATAAAATAATGAATAACGCCTCCATCCTTCCCCTCAGTTCAAATTTGACCTTCTCAAGAGTCAAGAATTCCAGCAGGTCCCCCGCCAGGCCAGGGCACAGGGTGGAGAGGTTGATCTCCGCCCTAACAGGATCCGCCTTCGGGCAATCAACGAGGCGAAGGCTACAACATCTGCCTCCGCAACCGTTTCCAACCCCGGCTGGTCCGACACCCCGAATATGGCCTCCTGCGGGCCTGAGTCCAGTTTCACGGGCACCACGTTAGAGATTACCCTAAAAACCTCCTTCCAGTTTTGGATAGGACCAAAACGTATGAAAAGCACCCAGGTTAATGGCTCATTACATCCAGTCACATTCCATTCCCCTGCAGCTACTGACACGGGCTGATTGAAGAAAGTACAGGTGAGTAGATGGCTTCATTGGATGTCCTGATTCAGTGGCTTACGTTGTTTAGTGGTGAGAGGTGTTCTTGCTTTCATATATACCAGCAGAGGTGTGCAACTCTAATAAATTACTAATCATGAAGGATACTGACATTCCTCGAGCACAGTAAACAATGTGTAATCACCAGCTCCCGTCATCAGAAAGAAACATGGAAAATAGAAAACGGAATAGGCCATTCGGCCCATCGAGCCTGCTCCACCATTCAATGTCCTCTATCTCAATGCCACACTCTTGCTCTCTCCCCACACCCCCTTGATGCCTTCAGTATCGAGAAATCTATTTCTTTTTTAAATACGCTCAATGACTTGGCCTCCACGGCCTTATGTGGTAGTGAATTTAGCACCCTCTGAATGAAGAAATCTCTCCTCATCTCAGCCCTAAATGGCCTACCCTTTTCCTGAGACCGTGACCCCTTGTTCTAGTTCCCCCCCCCCCACCCACCCCCCACCCCCCACCCCCACACCCACCCCCCACCCCCACCCCCTGCATCCACGGGAAACATCATCCCTGCATCCAGTCTGTCCTGTGCAGCTCTGTCAGAATTTTCGATGTTTCAATGAGATCCCCTCTCTTGCTTCTAAATTCCAGTGAATACAGGCGCAGTCAACCCAATCTCTCCTCACATGACAACCCTGCCATCCTTGGAATCAGTCTGGTGAATCTTTGCTGCACTCCCTTTATGGCAAGTATATCCTTTCTTAGATAAGGAGACCAAAACTGCACACACTACTCCTGGTTCACTCGCACCAAGGCCCGAGCTACAGCAAGACATCCTTGCTCCTGTACTCAAGTCCTCTTGCAATGAAGGCCAATGTAAGCACAACAGCTTATGTACTGTATTCAAAACGAAAACAGGTTTTGGGTGTTTTTCACTGCACATTCTCCTCATTGAATCACAGAGTTGGTGAGCCTATGTTACAATAGATGTTCTGTTAAATAATAATCTGCATACACTCGAATTAAATTCCATTGATCTCATGTTGTGACAAAACTTTGGCCTGGGATTTTAGGTGAAAACGTTGAAACCCCCCTGACGTTGACTCCACATATTGCAGGGAATGGAATGCTTAAAAACCACGAGAGCAACATGACTTCAGAGGAGCAGAATGATCAGGAACAAGATGTGGTAACAAACAGTAAGTCTGCTCTAATGTCTTATGGTCTTGTAGTACGAGGATCTGCTTAACCGTATGAATTTCAATGAATATCTGCATGGGTCTGAGGCCAACATGGAAAGGATGAGCAGTGTTAAGGTGGATTGAATCATGGCCGTAGTGTTCATAGCTATCTTAGCTGGATCCCTCCATCTTTCTACCTATTACAATCATGGGAGTCCCCGAGAAGGATTCAATCAGAAAGGTTTATTCAACAAGCCAAAGCAAAGCCACAATGCAGTGGGGAGTACATCTAATCCCAGCCCAGACCATCCAATGATGCCGGTTCTCTTCCTGGCTGGCTTGTATCGATAAGTTTTAGTGAGCCCCACTGTTACACTTCCACCCCTCAGCTCATATGCCACGAACCCCATGGGGAAATCAATCAGGTCCACCCCATGGGTCTCGTGGGGGTTATTACACCATCCTTCTTCTTGCTTTCCCGAATTCACAGATGTTTACAGCACAAAAAGAGGCCATTCAGCCCATTGTGTCCATGCCAGCCAACAAAGATCTGATTATACCAACCCCATTTTTCAGCACTTGGCCTGTAGCCCCAGTGGTTTTGGTGGCGTGGACGAATATCTAAATGCTTCTTAAATGTTACTGGAGTTTCCGACTCAACCTCCATTTCAGCCAGACTCCCACCACCCTCTGGATGAAAATGTTCCTCTTCAACTCCCGTCTTAGCCTTCTACCTCTTACCTTAAATCTTTGGCCACTGGTTATTGACACCCTCGACTAATGGAAAAAGTTCTACCCTATCTATGTACCCCATAATCTTATATACTTCTGCCAGGTCCCCCCTCAATCTTCACTGTTCCAAGGAAAATAGCCTCAGTCTATCCAATCGTTTCTCATAGCTCAGACTGTCCAACCCAGGCAGCATCCTGCTAAATCTGTTACCTCAGTTGGCTAGACAGCTAGTTCGTGATGACGAGTAAGGCCAATGGCCCAGGTTCAATTCCGGTACAGGCTGAAGTTGTTCATGAAGGCCCCGCCTTCTCAACCTTGCCCCTCGCCTGAGGTGAGGTGATCCTCAGGTAAAACCACCACAAGTCAGCTGTCCCCCTCAAAGGGGAAATCAGCCGATGAAGTCATCCTTGACCCTGAGGGAATGCCCAAGATGGTATCAAAGAAGCATATTTAGATCAAATGTTCATTTTTAAATGTTAGATTAAAGAAGCCTCTGCCTTTTTTCCTCACTTGCTTTCATCAATTTGTTTTAATATCATGACCCAAGTTGAGCTTAGATCGTTGGATTCATTAATTTATTGGAAGAACTTGCTCCTACATTTTATATTTTATTTACAAACATCGGAAATGACAGCAAAGAACTGGTTTAGACACCAATTTTAGCATCGTTGTCAAAATGTGTATTTGTTTCCCTGCAAATGGATGCATATAAATATGTAAATTACTGTATTAGACTATAAAATTGTGTCTCCGGAGCAGATGCACAATAATACAATCATTTCTTTATTTTAAAAAGACACGTGATTTTGGTGCTGTTCTTAGTATTTTTGTGAATACAGATCTCTACCTTTTTTAATGTTTCAATTTTTCCTGCTCCCACCAAACCTGTCTCCCTCTGTTCATTTAGAATTCCTTGTCAGAGATGTATGACATAGTACAAGAACTGCCATTCAATGTCCTACTGCACTGGGAAATTGGGCTCCTTGCTGTTATGGCTAAAGGCTATACTTTTCCCGAAAGATGTTAGTGCAAAGTCAAATGTGTTGACGTGATTTGAGTTTGAGATATTGGAATTTCACAGAAGCCAGTGAACGGCGATTTAGGATGGAAATAAAACTGCTGCAGATTGCTCAGTAATCAAAGTGGTAGTGCAGCAAATTTTGGAGGAGAGGAGTGCCAAGCGAAAAGACATCAGATGCAACTCAAGAGATCCCGTTTCGCCCGAAGTGGATCTGGGCACAGCGGGTGAATTGTGCGCGAGCCACGGAACATGGCCCGCGTCGGACACAAAACCTTGCGTGAGTCACCTGACTTGCTCACTGGGTGTGATTCAGATCTCAATATAAATACTCGGATGGCGGATTCGCTCAGCGCCCGGGAGTCACTGGCCCCGCTTGGGCGACTTCGGACCAGGTGTAACAGTACGTGGGGTGCTCTCCCAGGCCATTGGAGACCCCCGGATGTTCGGGAACAGGGCAGGGTTGCACCCTGGCACTCTACCTGGGCACCCTGGCACTGCTAGGGTGCCAGGCTGGCAGTTTCATGGTGCCCAGGTTCCAAGTTGGCACTGTCAGGGGTCTTGCCCGGGTAGGGGGCTCCTGTAGGCCTCCCCAAATTTGGGAGAGGGAAGGAGTCAAAAGAGCATTGGGGGGCCTGAAAGTGGTGATGGTGGTGGGGGGGGAGGGGGAATTTGGCAGTCTTCGAAATGGTGCCCCGATCTGGAGGTGCCTTTCCTGCTGGCGAGCTCCAGCTCACCAGTCTGATATGCATCTGATTACAGCCTCTGCATGGAGACACTCCCAGAGGCCAAAACAAAATGGCAAAGTGCTGTTGGATAGCGGGGTGATTCTCCGCCCTGCAGCAAACCTGCGGGAGGTTGACTGTATAGAAGGGACAAATTCTACCTGAATGGAATTGTTGCTGAGGGTGGATATAGTCGTGCATATGAGTTTAAACCTGGAGGGGGTGGAGAGAGAAATGCCTTAAGCGTATGGTTGGCAAGGGTGGGCAGGAATTGTGATTTTTAAGTATAGTGAAAAGACAAAGCTGTATAAAATAGTAAACACCATTGGTGAGGTATTGAAAGATATAAATGACATATAGTGAAGTGCTGTCTAGATTGAGGGACGCCATTACAAATGGATTCCTAATCACAGACCCTCAATCAATATTGCAGTAAGTAATCTCATAACATGAAAGTGCTGCGTGTCAGCAATGTTTTAATAATACTTATATGAAATTACAGTATAAGACAGACCAGACAAGCCAGAGATGGAAAGGGCGACACCCTGAACATTCTAGTGCATATCTAACACATCTTCTAATGTGATTAAAGATTGTGCACAGACAATCAGATCACACCAAATATAAACAGCTCTCGTCCAAATCAATATTAACAGAAGTATCACCCCATTTAAATGTTAACCGTCTCAAAGCAAATTATTATTTTAATTTTGGAAAAACACCCATGATCATACAAATTTCCTCCTCCTCACTTCTATTATGGAGTCATCACTTCAATGTGACATTCTCGGGAATCTGTTATAGATCTGTGCAAACACCAGCCCAGTTTCTCAGTGTTATCTACTCACAAAGGATATGTATGTCTTTGTAACACGGTGGAAGATTTAGGTAAATCCAACCGACAGCTTTTCCGCAATTTCAAGAACAAAACCAACAAGAGATTAAGGGCGGAATTCTCCGCTCCCGTGAAGAATCGGGAGGGCCGTCGTGAACTCGGCCGAGTTTCACGACAGCCTCGGAGGCCGCTCCTCGCCCCCTATTCTCCCCTCCCGGCGGGGCTAGGAGCGGTGCTCCGTACATCTCGGCCGCGGGGGCGTCGCGCCGAGAATGACGCGGCCGGCGCGCCTAATGACGTCAGCCGCGCATGCGCAGGTTGGCCGGCTCCAACCCGCGCATGCGCGGCTGACGTCACGACGCTGACAGCTCGAACCCGCGCATGCGCGGTGGCCGTCTTTCCCCTCAGCCGCCCCGCAAGACGTGACGCCTTGATCTTGCGGGGCAGCGGAGGGGAAACAGTGCATCCGATTGAGACGCCGGCGCGACGATCGGTGGGCACCGATCGTGGGCCTGTCCCCTCCCGAGCACAGTCGTGGTACTCTTTCCCCTGTACTCCCCCAACCAGCCCCAAACGGGCATATCTCACCCGTTTCACAACGGCAGCGACCAGGTGTGGTTGCCGCCATCGTGAAACGGTCGCGATCGGCAGGCCGCTCGGCCCATCCGGGTCGGAGAATCGCCTTTTGCCGTGAAAAACGGTGAGCGGCGATTCTTCCGAGCCGGGGGGGGGGGGGGAAGAGAGAATCGCGGGGGGCGTGAATTTTGCCGGGGGCACTCCCGCGATTCTCCCACTGTGGTGAATGTAATATATGAATGTATATATACTAATTCACACTGTTATTGTAAGCGCAGTAGCGCCATCCTACCACTAGGGGGAGTAGCGCTGGGAGCACTTAGGAACTTGTACTGGGATTCACCCTTGGTTCCGCCCACGACTCCTCCCCCTAGTGCAGCTGTATAAGTATCCGTGTCCAGAGTCATCCTGGGTCACTACGAGTTCATCGACAGGTAACAGGCTGGCTCTGAAGTAAGTCGATTAAAGCCTAGATTCACATCGGAAACACGTGTCTGGTGAATTGATGGTTCCATCAATTTAATCGACTTAAGAACAGTAAGATCGATTATGGAATCGGCCCTCAAGCCTGGACCCCTGGAACTCAACCCGCAGGATGCAGAGGCTAAAGAAATATTCTCCCATTGGATCCGGTGCGTCAAGGCCTACCTGGCCGAAGCAAGCACAGCCGAAACTACAGAGGATCAGAAGCTGAGTCTACTGCACGCGAGGGTGAGCCACAGAATCTCAACGCAACTAAACTCGGCCAGTTCATATACTGCGGCGCTAGCAGTTCTCGAAAAAATGTATGTAAGGCCAATTAATGAAGTTTACGCTCGCCATGTGTTTACAACGCGCCGTCAGCGGCCTACGGAATCACTCGCCGAATTCCTGAGAGAACTTAACAATTTGTCCAATGACTGTAATTACCAAGCGGTTACCGCGGCTGAACACAGGGAATTGGCAGTACGCAATGTTTTTGTAGCGGGCCTCAGGTCTAACTATGTGCGCCAACGACTGTTGGAAAAGGGGGCCCAGGACTTAGAAACGACTATGGAAGCCGCGACCACGATGGGGGTCTCCTTCCGCAGCCTTAACTCGTTCACCGCGGACCCCGCGATCCAATCATGGGCCCCTGACCAGCGACTCTCCCAGGCCTGTGCTAGGCGGCCGCCCAGTCACCATGCTGCCCCAGCCAGCCACTATGCTGCCCCAGCAAGCCACTATGCTGCTCCAGCCTGCCATTTCTGCGGCCAGAACCAGCACCCGCGGCAGCACTGCCCGGCCCGCAACGCGACCTGCAGCAGCTGTGGGCGAAAAGGGCATTACGCTAGAGTGTGCCTCACAAAAAGGGCCCCAGCTTCCAAATCCCCAGCGACTCACAGTAGCCGCTCCCCGCACTCTCAGCCCCGCGGGGCCCGAAACGCTGCGGCCTATGCCCCGACTCCGCCCCCTCCAGCCACGTGCGATTCATGGGGGCCGCCATCTTGGAAAACCTCCACCACGCGGCCGGCCATGTGCGACTCATGGGGGCCGCCATCTTGGATGCCATCTTCCTCACTGCCCGCCACGTGCGACTCATGGGGGCCGCCATCTTGGACGCCATCTTCCTCGCCGCCCACCACGTGCGATCCATGGGCCCGATCGGCATCTCCGCGCTCGGACAACTCAGCGGAGGAATTCGAACAAGACTATGAACTCAGAGGGCAGTCATCACGGGGCCACTCCAGCACAGCTGATCGAGCCGCCGACTACCCGCAACTCAGCGTGGTCACCCTAGACCAATCCCGACCGAAGAACCTACGAAACTCGATGGCAGAGGTCCATATCAACGGGTACAAACGGCATGCCTCTTCAACTCCGGGAGCACAGAGAGCTTCATACACCCAGACCTGGTAAGACGCTGTTCGCTCCCCGTTTTCCCCGCGCAGCAAACTATCGCGCTCGCTTCAGGCTCCCACTCGGTCCAGATCCAGGGGCGCACCGCCGCGCCACTCACAATCCGAGGCACTAATTACTCGAAGTTTAAACTTTACGTTTTGCCCAAACTCTGCACGCCACTCTTATTAGGCCTAGACTTCCAGTGTAACCTCAAGAGCCTCACCCTCAGCTTCGGAGGGCCCCTGCCCCCACTCACGATCTGCAGCCTCGCTATGCTGCGAATCCCTCCGCTCCTCTCTTTGCCAATCTCACTAAGGACTGTAAACCCGTGGCCACTCATAGCAGGCGGTATAGCCTGCAGGATAGGGTATTGATCAGAGCAGAGGTCCGAAGGCTACTCAGTGAGGGGGTTATAGAGGCCAGCAATAGTCCCTGGAGAGCTCAGGTGGTGGTCGTTAAGACCGGGGAAAAATTCCGTATGGTGGTCGACTACAGTCAGACCATAAAAAGATTTACGCTCCTCGACGCGTATCCCCTCCCCAGGATTGCAGACATGGTAAATCAGATCGCCCAGTATTGGCTCTTCTCCACGGTGGATCTGAAGTCTGCATACCACCAGCTCCCAACCCGCCCGGAGGACCGCCACTACACGGCATTCGAGGCCAATGGCCGCCTCTTCCATTTCCTCCGGGTCCCTTTCGGTGTCACTAATGGGGTCCCGGTTCCAACGAGCAATGGACCGAATGGTGGACCAGTACGGGCTGCGGGCCAAGTTTCCGTACTTGGACAATGTCACCATCTGCGGCTATGACCAGCAGGACCACGACGCCAACCTCCACCATTTTCTCCAGACGGCACAGAAACTCAACCTGACGTACAACAAGGAGAAATGCATTTTCCGCACATCCAGACTAGCCATCCTCGGCTATGTCGTGGAAAACGGAGTCCTGGGCCCCGACCCGGACCGTATGCGCCCCCTCTTAGAACTCCCTCCCCCTCATTGTCCCAAGGCCCTCAAACGGTGCTTGGGATTTTTTTCTTACTACGCCCAGTGGGTCCCTCAATATGCGGACAAAGCCCGCCCACTCTTTAGGACCACATGATTTCCCCTGTCAGCCGAGGCACGCCAGGCCTTCGACAGCATCAAGGAGGACATCGCCAAAGCAGCCATGCGGGCAGTGGATGAATCCACCCCATTCCAGGTAGAGAGCGACGCCTCAGAGGTAGCTCTTGCAGCCACGTTAAACCAGGCAGGGAGACCCGTTGCATTTTTCTCCCATACCCTCTCCGCTTCAGAACTCCGACACTCCTCAGTAGAGAAAGAAGCACAAGCCATTGTGGAGGCTATCCGTCACTGGAGGCACTACCTCGCAGGTAGGAGGTTCACCCTCATCACCGACCAAAGATCGGTTGCCTTCATGTTCGACAACTCGCAAAGGGGCAAAATAAAAAATGATTAAATTCTGAGGTGGAGGATCAAACTCTCCACCGACAATTACGATATCAAATATCAACCCGGGAAGCTCAACGAGCCTCCGGATGCCCCATCCCGCGGGACATGCGCCAACGCGCAGATCGACCGATTAAAAAGTATCCACAATGACCTCTGCCACCCGGGGGTCACCTGGCTCGCCCACTACATCAGAGCCCGAAACCTGCCTTTCTCCAACAAGGAGGTAAAAGCAGTCACCAGGGACTGCCCGATCTGTGCGGAGTGCAAACCGCACTTCTATAGACCAGACAGGGCCCACCTGGTCAAGGCTTCTAGGCCCTTTGAACGCCTTGCGATTGATTTCAAAGGGCCACTCCCCTCAACTAACAAGAACATCTACTTCTTTTAAACGTCGTAGACGAGTTCTCCCGCTTTCCATTCGCTATCCCGTGCCCCGACATGACCTCCCACACAGTCATTAGGGCCCTGCATAGTATCTTCACCCTGTTTGGTTGCCCCAGCTACGTACACAGCGACCGGGGTTCATCCTTCATGAGCGACGAGCTGCGTCAGTACCTGCTCGAAAAGGGCATTGCCTCAAGCAGGACTACCAGCTACAACCCCAGGGGGAACGGGCAGGTGGAAAGGGAGAACGCGACGGTCTGGAAGACCGTCCTACTGACCCTCCGGTCTAGAAAGCTCCAAGTCTCCCAGTGGCATGAAGTCCTCCCAGACGCGCTCCACGCTATTAGGTCCCTCTTGTGTACGGCGACCAACCAGACCCCTCACGAGAGGCTCTTCATTTTTTCCAGGGGCACTACCACGGGGGTCTCACTTCCGGCATGCCTGAGGACGCCGGGCCCCGTACTCCTGAGGAAACACGTCAGGGGGCACAAACCCGACCCCCTTGTTGAGAAGGTGCGCCTGCTCCACTGCAACCCCCAGTACGCATTCGTCGAGTTCCCTGACAACCGTCAGGACATTGTATCCCTCCGGAATCTGGCCCCCACAGAAGGATCTCTCACCCTACACCCCATGCTGCCGCCCCCCTGCGCTCCCGAGCCCACGAGCTCGCTCCACCAGTCCCGCGCACCTGCGCCGGCCAGCCCCCAGTCACCGGTCGAACCAGGAGAGTATGAAGCTCGAATACAACCCCCCCTGGAGTCCGCCATCGTACCCCAACACACTTCACCCGTCCAGCCACCACAAGAGGCTGAAACCCCGGTGCTCCGCAGGTCTCAGCGGACAATCCGACCGCCGGACAGACTGACGTTAGACTAGACCACCACCCCCGCCGGACTTGATTTTTTTTTTGCAGGGGGTGAATGTGGTGAATGTAATATATGAATGTATATATACTAATTCACACTGTTAATGTAAGCGCAGTAGCGCCATCCTACCACTAGGGGGAGTAGCGCTGGGAGCACTTAGGAACTTGTAGTGGGCTCCACCCTTGGATACGCCCACGACTCCTCCCCCTAGTGCAGCTGTATAAGTATCCGTATCCAGAGTCATCCTGGGTCACTACGAGTTCATCGACAGGTAACAGGCTGGCTCTGAAGTAAGTCGATTAAAGCCTAGATTCACATCGGAAACACATGTCTGGTGAATTGATGGTTCCATCACTCACGCCGCGTGGGGAGCGGAGAATCGCGCCCAATGTGCGGCACGGTGGCACAATAATTAGCAAGGAGCGGGTTCAATTCCGGTCTTGGATGACTGTCTGTGGAATTTGCACGTTTTCCCCGTGTCTGCATGGGTTTTCTATGGGTGCTCCAGTTTCCTCCCACAGTCCAAAGATGTGCAGGTTGGGTGGATTAGCCATGCTAAATTGCCCCTTAGTGTCCAAAGATGTGCAAGTTAAAGTGGATTGGCCATGAGCAATGTGCGGGTTAAGGGGATAGGGTGGGGGAGTGGGCCTAGGTAAAGTGCTCTTTTGGAGGCTCGGTGCAGACTCAATGGGCTGAATGACCTCTTTATTTAACGGTTTAATTGGTAGCAAATATTGAAAAGATTTAATGTAATAAAATCTTTAAATATGGATTTATTTTTGTAGGAAAAGCTGTTCGATTTAATGAAAATGGGATTAATCAAGATGGTGACAGTAACGGTGAGACATATCAAGCCAATGGCATTTATCCACAAGATGGCGATTTTGATCCAGAACTTGGGGTCTCTCGGTTGGACACAACAGTGGAAACCGTGAGGTCAAGGCTACCTCAGGAACACCCCTCACAGCTTCATGACACCACAGGTATGGGGATTTTTATGATCATGGGGAAAGTGAAATAGAGGGGAGGTGAGAATTATGATCACAGTGAACTGCAATGACCCGGAACACACTACCTGAGAGGGTGGATGATGCTGATTCAATAATAACTTTCAAAAAGGAATTGAATAGATATTTGAAAGGCGAAAATAATGTTGGGCAGTGAGGTAAGAAACTCAATTGGACAGACAGCTCCTTCAAAGAGTAGGAAAGGGTATTTGCTTTGGACAAGTGGTTGAAAAACTAGAATCCTAACGCATCTCAAACTTGCTGCCCCTGCTTTCAGTGGGATGAGGGGCGAGTGACCGTCCGCCATCTTTCAAACATTTTAAGGAGGCCGCATGTTTTAACTTTAACAGCAATTATATTTTTAACCACACCCTCGCCTTGGGAAACCCGACGGGTAAAAGGAGGTAAGAAGGGCTGCATCCATGCAGTAAGTGCCTTTGCAGCACTGCTTGTGGGTCAGGATGAGCAGGAGGGTTTCATCCAAGCCCAACACGCTGACTTGTCATCCCCTCCCATCTCCCCCCTCCCCAACCCCCACTGAGTTAGACCTTCCCCTCCAATGCAACTACTTGATGTCAGCTCAGTTCTGACCTTGTGCTGCAGGATTCCCGCCCTAGAGGCAACCAGCCTCTCAATCAGGCAGCAAACCTCCCCAAAGGCATCTATAGTTAAAGCTGTGGGACGTTTGGGAAACCGATCTTCCAGGCCACCCCTTCCCAACTGCCCTTCCCAACTCTCCTTCCTGCACTGAATTCACACTGAAGTCATAATTATGGCCTTGATTCCAATACAAAATGTCCCACAAATGCAACACTATAACCTCTCCAGTCAAAAATGTGTGGGACCAAGACTTTTCTGGATTTAGAAATTTTCTGGATTGTAGAATGATGTTAGGATGCCTCACCACAAGTGTGTGAACTGGAAAACACCCATTGCTATAAATATTCACCTGAAGCATAGCACAATGATAAAATGTTACAAAGCAGTAACAAAAGTAGTTTTACTTATCCAAATTCAGAATGTTCCCAAAATACTGTTTTAAAAGGATACGTGCTTTGCTTGGGTCTGCACAAAGAATTTCCAGACAATTGGGGCGGGATTCTCTGAAAATGGGGCTATGTCCCCACACCGGTGGGAAAACCGGCGCCAATGACTCCGGCGTCAACACCCCCCCCCCCAAAGTGAGGAATTCTCACCTTTCTAGGGGGTTAGGCCGCCGCCGGAGTCGTCCCCGCTGCTCCAGCCGGCGCCGAAGGGCCTGCGTGATCTCACGCATGCGCGGACCGGCCGGCGTATTTCCGCGCATGTGCGGGGGTTCTCTTCTCCGCGCTGGCCCCCGGGCAATATGGCGGAGCCCTACAGGGGCCCGGCGCAGAGGAATGAAGTCCCCCCCCCACGGAACAAGCCTGCCCGCAGATCACTTGGCCCTGATCGCGGGCCAGGCCACCGTGGGGCGGAATCGGATCCTCCACGCCTCCTGAGGACCGGCCCCGCACACTCACTTGCCAGGTCCCACCATATGTGAGGTGAGTAATTCACGCCGGCGGGACTGGCCGAAACTGGACAGCCGCTTGGCCCATCGGGGCCTGGAGAATCGCCTGGGGCGGGGGGGGGCTGCTGTCAATGGCCTGCGAAGGGTGGGGCGGGCATCCCACCGCCACCTGAAAAACAGCGCCTGAGAATAGGGCAGCCGGCGTCGGGGCGACGGGGTGGGATTCGCGCCTCCCCCCGGGCATTCTCTGACCCGGTGGGAGGTAGGAGAATCCTGGCCTTGGTGTTTCAAAACAATAGATTGCTGGACTACATTTATAGATTATAGATTATACTTACCAATCTAAAAAGAAACAAAGTCCATAACTCATGTTCACCCGCACTATCCCAGGGGCAATAGCTTGAATGCCTATTTGTTCAAATGTGCACTTTTAGACCATCAACAGTGGTTAGCGCTGCTGCCTCATAGCGCCATGGACCTATGTCCATGAACCTTGGGTGACTGTGTGGAGTTTGCCATTATAACCTGGCCCACAGCTCGCTTTCAGCATTTTCTCTTCATATTATCCATAGAATCTCTACAGTGCAGAAAGATACCATTTCCTGTAGCCCTGCAACCTCTTCCCCTACTCTGCCTGCGTTTCCTCCGGATTCTCCGGTTTATTCCCACAGTCCAAAGATGTGCAGGTAGGTGGATTGGCCAGGCTAAAATTGCCCCTTAGTGTTCAAAGGTTATATGGGGTCACAGGGTAACAGGGATAGGGTGGGGGTCTGGGCCTAGGTAGAGTGCTTTTTCAGATGGTCGATGAAGGCACGATTGGCCTCCTTCTGCACTGTACGGATTCTATGCATAATATGAACAGAAAATGCTGAAAATGCTTAGTGGGCCAGGTACCGCGATAATGGCACTTGCTCGCTGCATGAGTCCAATTTAAATGCATCCCAACATCACAACAGCAACAGGATTCCCACCAGCTTTCACAAACTGCCACTCATATGAAGTGGGTGACTTGGCTTTTATTCTTCCTTCTCTTTCCCTCCTTGTCTTTACCACTCTCTAACATACTCGAGCGATTATATCACGGAGCCTCTGAAAAATCTTTACTGACCTCCAGGAGTCCACGGAATCAGGTTTAAGAATCACTGATACTGAAGGCCAGATCAGACAGATCTGAAAGGGAATGAAACAAAACTTGAATGGGCAAATAGTAGATGAATACTGTGTGTTAACATACAATGGGCGGCACGGTAGCACAGTGGGTAGCACTGTTGCTTCACAGCTCCAGGGTCCCAGGTTCGATTCCCGGCTTGGGTCACTGTCTGTGCAGAGTCAGCACGTTCTCCCCATGTCTGCATGGATTTCCTCCGGGTGCTCCGGTTTCCTCCCACAAGCCCCGAAAGACGTGCTGTTTGGTGAATTGGATATTCTAAATTCTCCCTCTGTGTACCGGAGCAGGCGCCAGAATGTGGCGACTAGGGGCTTTTCACAGTAACTTCATTGCAGTGTTAATGTAAGCCTACTTGTGACAATAAAGATTATTCATTAAATTAAAAAGCCATGAGAACTAGAGGCAGTAATTAGAACTGAAGGATGTGATGTTGAAACCCGAACAGAAAGGTAAATTCACCGAGGGCCGGACTGTGCACTGCCTGGACTCGATGGGCCGAATGGCCTCCTTGTGTGTCCTAAATGCCTCTGTCACTTTAAATATTCTGGAGAAGGAATATGCAATTTAATTGGTAGCAAATATTGAAATAATGTAATAAAATCTTTAAATATGGATTTATTTTTGTAGGAAAAGCAGTTCGATTTAATGGGAATGAGATCAGCCAAGATGGTGACAGTAACAGTGAGACATATCAAGCTGATGGCATTTATCCAGAAGGTGGCGATTTTGATCCAGAGCTTGGGGTCACTCTGTTGGATGCAACAAAGGAAATCGTGAGGTCAAGGCTACCTCAGGAGCACCCCTCACAGCTTCATGACACCACAGGTATGGGGATTTTATGATAAAAGTGAAATAGAGGGGAGGTGAGAATTAACAGTGAACTGAAATGACCCGGAACACACTGACTGAGAAGGTGGATGATGCTGATTCAATAGTAACTTCCAACAAGGAATTGAATGGACAGTTGAAAGGCGAAAATAACGTTGGGCAATGAGGGAAGAAACTCAATTGGACAGGGGCTGGTTTAGCTCACAGGGCTAACCGCTGGCTTTTAAAGCAGACCAAGCAGGCCAGCAGCACGGTTCGATTCCCGTACCAGCCTCCCCGGACAGGTGTCGGAATGTGGCGACTAGGGGCTTTTCACAGTAACTTCATTGAAGTCTACTCGTGACAATAAGCGATTTTCATTTTCATTTCATTTCATTTCTTTCAAAGAGTGGGAAGAGGTATTTGCTTTGGATGAGTGGTTGAAAAAACTAGAATTCCAATGCAAGTCAAACCTGCTGCATCTATTTTCAGTGTGTGTGGGATATGGGGTGATGCGTGATCAATAACCACAGAAACAAAGGAGTAGTCCGAATTGAAGGCTTTAATCTACAAGATGTTTCCCCAGCAGCTTGAGTACAGAAAGAAAGACGGCTGCAGGGAAACGCGGGTTCTTATACCCCGCCTCATTGGGCGGAGCTACCTTCTGATGGAACCATCAATTCACTAGACACGTGCTTTAAGATATGAACAGTGGTTTTAATCTACTTACTACAGAGCCAGCCTGTTACCCTTTGAACTCTTGATGAACTGCAGGCTGGCTCTGGACAAGGGTATTTATACAGCAGTCCAGGGGGAGGAGTCGTGGGCGGAGACAAGGGTGGAGCCTTGTACAAACTCCTGAGCATTCCCAGAGCTACTCCCCCTAGTGGTCGGATAACGCTACTGCGCTTACAATGGTATTGGTAAATACAGTGTGAATTACTAAGTTACATTCACCAAAGAGGGTAAGGTGCTAAGTGGACGGCAGGTAATTTCCCACGATACGTCACGGGCATCAGTCGCTAAATACGAGGGCTACTCTTGTGAGACTTCTAGCAGCAGACTACAGAACAGACTGGCATTCACCACACCTTCGTCTTGACTAATGAGAAAGCAACACTTGGGCCATTGAGCAGCAAGCCTTCTCCACCAATAGCAGCACACACTCCCAGGTACTAGGAGTAGCTCTCGGAATGCTCAGGAGTTTGTACAGGGCTCCACCCTTGGCTCCGCCCATGACTCCTCCCCCTGGACTGCTGTATAAATACCTCTAGTCATACTACCACAAGGGGCGAGTGACTAATCCGCCATCATTCAAACATTTCAAGGAGGCCGCATGCTTTAATTTTAACAGTGATTATATTTTTAACCACACCCTCGCCTTGGGAAACCCGACAGGTAAAAGGAGATGAGAAGGGCTGCCTTCATGCAGTAAATGCCTTTGGAGCCCTGCTTGTGGGTCAGGATGGGCAGGAGTGTTTCTTCCAAGCCCAACATGCTTGCTTGTAAAAGGGACACCTTTCCCCACCCTACCCTCATCAAAGATCTTTCAGCCCCTCTCACCTTCCCCGCCACCCCCCTTCCCCCCAAGCCCCACTGCAATCAGACCTACCCCTCCAATACAACTACTTGATGTCAGCTGAGTTCTGAGCCTATGCTGCAGGATTCCCACCCGAGAGGCAACCAGCCTCTCAAACAGGCAGGAAACCTGCCAAAAGGCATCCGTAGTTAAAGCTGCAGGACGTTTGGAAAACCGATCTTCCAGGCCTTTCCTTCCCAACTCCTCTTCCCAACTCTCCTTCCTGCAATAAATGCACACTGAGGTCATAATTATGGCCTTCGTTTCAATTACAAGAAGTCCTGCAAATGGAACAAAAGTGGGATTTGGGATAGAGTTGGCGGGAAGATCTAATGGAAAAGTTTTGAAGTGTCGGTTGTGGCGGGCTTTGTTGGGAGTTACTCCCCGGCTCTCTCGGTGAGTTCCCCACTGCTATCTAACCACACTTAGGGCGAGATCTACCAGTTGCATTGCACCCGAAAAGCAACGCGACCGGTAGATGCCGGGAATCCCTCTTCCGGGATCAACCTGTTTCGCTGCGCATCGTGAGAGCCAACATGATCTTGTGAGATTTTGCAATGTGAATCCTCCCATTGAGGGTGGGATCACTTTCAGGCAAATCTGCATATTAGAGTGAGACTAATATGCATTCCCGAGATCTCTTTTTTAATAAATTTAGAGCACCCAATTATTTTCTTCCAATTAAGGGGCAATTTAGTGTGGCCAATCCACCTAACCTGCACATCTTTGGGTTGTGGGGACGAAACCCACGCAGACACGAGAGAATATGCAAACTCCACACGGGCAGTGACCCAGGGGCGGGATCGGACCCAGGGCTGAGATCGAACCCGGTCCTCAGCGCCGTAGGCAGCAGTGCTAACCACAGCGCCACCGTGCCGCCCTGCATTCCTGAAATCTAACCAAGGTGTGGGATCTAACTCCCTCGACTTGGAGACCTCGGGCAAACGCCGTTCAGTGCTGATCCCCACAAACTGGGATCAGGCGGCGCTCCGAGCGTTGGGAAACACCTGGCTAATCGGCACACTATGACTCTGTCCCCCTTCGGGTAGATTGGGCCCTGAGGCGATTCTCACTGGGCTAGCCCACGCTTTGAAGGCAGGATTTACTGACCACCCCGCTGCGTTTTTTCAGCGGCGCAGGTGGCCCGTCAGCAAAAACTGCCTGGACGGCTCCAACCCGCGCATACGCGGATGACGTCATCGCGCATATGCGTCAAACCCGCGCATGTCCATCATGCCCGTCGTTGTCAACGGGATTTCCCGTCACCTGTCCCAACCCACGCCGCCAGGAATCCCGTGCGCTGTCGTGGGACCCGAATATTCCCGCCGGCGTGAACAGCTGGTAAATCCTGCCCTCAGAAGGAGAATTATTTTCACCACTGAGGAGCTGAATGTACTAGCCAGACTGGCTCCTCAGAGATTAGGACACCATTTTGCTAGAGTTTATGCGTCATTTGAAGCAGTTCACCATTCTACAAGTGAACTCTATTCTGAAGGAGGCTCACGTGTTCTCCATGACATTTGGTCAGAAAGTCTGAGGGAGCCTGTGTGAAGGTTACACTCATTTCTTTTGCTCTCCCAAGTTTTTTTTCTTATAAAATGGCTGTCACGCTATCAGTGCCTTGCTTCCTAGTTGAGAGGGATAAGAAATCAGTTATAAAGACTACATTTTGCGCATTTAAAAGCATAGCCTGTCCTTTTGAAGCAATCATTTCTTTACCCACCTGGAAATTGGTCCCAGTCCTGACACTTCAGTCACAGTGATGGGCAGGGAGTGGGCCTCACGAGTGTCCCTCTTTCATCTCAATGGGCCGCAAACACTAACCTGATGATAAAATTAAATCCATTTAATATACGGCAAATATTTCACAATGAGTAATAGATAATGCTTAATCAGTTATATATTAATAGAACTATCATCAGCTTCAAATGGTAAGAACAAAATAAATATTTACACTTTTTCGATGCAGAGGGACCACATGGCTCTTACAGTCTATGTTGTGAGCACGAAGCACACATCTCACTTCACCTGCCCTCGTTTTACGTGTGAATCGCTTCAGTCGTACCGCTAGGAAAGAAATTACAAGAACGGAAGTGGAATGTGCAATCCTGCACCTGGGCTACAGTCAACAAAATGCCTCATGGGCCCCACTCCGAACCAAGATGGGCCGCATGTGGTCCCCCCGCCGAGCCGCTATGGTCCCCCCTTCACTCCCCCCCCCCCCCTCCCCCCCGAGCCGTAGGTTTCCCACCGCTACTATAAAAAGTGTGTTATGTTCAGAAACCCTGGCAAAGAGCCAGTAATGCAGGAGATAAAATGAATCTAGTAAAGACTTATGTGACACGAAAGCTGGAACTCAAAATGTTGTAGATTTTTGGCTTTCTTTGCTTCATGTCAATTTTAATTTTGAAAAATTTCAACTTTTGATCTTCAGAAAGTAGCAACAGTTACACCGTGACAGTGGAAGTAGCCGATCAGAATCATTTCACCAGTGACTCAGAAAGTGAATTGTTCTGTGACTCTGTGGAAGAACTGGACCAAGACAAAGTAAGCGGTATTCAGGGTTAAAGTTTAATTACAATTAGGAGAAAAACATACATTTTGTCCTATATGATTATAACTTCGAATTAAAACTATTTTCAAGGATGAGATGAAGCACATTAGTGGTTCAATATACTGTCCGGAACCAGGGATTGGTGTCTTCCTTGTACATCCTATAATTCCCGACAAACTGGAATTAGTTCCTTCCTGGGCTATTGTGTTACATGATCAGAAATGTGTTGATAATAAGGGGGGGATAATAATGGGGGATGGGAGTGCACAGCATGATGGGGGGTGGGGAGGGGGTACACAGCATGATGGGGGGTGGGGAGGGGGTACACAGCATGATGGGGGGTGGGGAGAGGGTGCGCAGCATGATGGGGGTGGGGAGGGGGTACACAGCATGATGGGGGTGGGGAGGGGGTGCACAGCATGATGGGGTTGGGAGGGGGTACACAACATGATGGGGGTGGGGAGGGGGTACACAGCATGATGGGGGGTGGGGAGGGGGTACACAGCATGATGGGGGGTGGGGAGGGGGTGCACAGCATGATGGGAGGTGGGGAGGGGGTACACAGCATGATGGAGGGGTGGGGAGGGGGTACACAGCATGATGGGGGTGGGGAGGGGGTGCACATCATGATGGGAGGTGGGGAGGGGGTACACAGCATGATGGGGGTGGGGGGGTACACAGCATGATGGGGGTGGGGAGGGGTACACAGCATGATGGGGGGTGGGGAGGGGTACACAGCATGATGGGGGGTGGGGAGGGGTACACAGCATGATGGGGGTGGGGAGGGGTACACAGCATGATGGGGGTGAACATTACAGATACCCTCGTGTAACAGATTTTCCTCTGCAATAATAATAATAACCGCTTCTTGTCACAAGTAGGCTTCAATGAAGTTACTGTGAAAAGCCCCTAGTTTGTTTCCTATTTCAACCAGGGCCAGGATTCTCCAGCGGTTCGCTGGCGGGCAGATTCTCTGGTCTCCTTAGCGTCGCACCCCCTGCCCAGGGGTATCCTGGCGGCGTTGAATGACGTCAATGGGACATCCCATTGACAGCGATGGCAGCGGAGTATCCCGCCGCCAGCAAACGGTGTGCCTTCTCCCGTTGCCAAGAAACACACGGCTGGGGATCCAAAGAATCCCATCCCAGGTTTGCTTCCTTGAAGGCCGAGGACATCGGAGAGCGAGGCTGGAATATTCTAGACTGCCCCACCCCCACCGTTGACGGGTTTTCCTGTGATGGAATGCTCGCCTTTGGGATCTTCCGGTCCCTCCGAAGTCTGAGCTCGGCTTGTCCCACCCCCTCCTGCGGCTGCTGGCAGGGAGAGCTGGAAAATCCCACCCTATGTCCCACTCGTGCTGATTTTGGAAGCGACCAAATAGTTTGGAGCCGCATTGTTGGGGGAGCTAGACAAAATTAATTCATTGAATGTAAAGGTCTGTGACGTGGGCAGCTTTACGTGCTCAGTCCTAATTGCCCCTGCAAACGTGGTGACGAGCCGCCTGGTTAACAGCTGGCCTTGCTCGGCCATTTCCGAGGGCCCTTAAACGTAAACCTCGTTGTTGTGGGTCTGGTGTAACTTCACAGGCCAGACCGGGTAAGGACGGCTGATAATCTTCCCTCAAGGTCGTTGATGAACCAGGTGGGTTTTTACAACCAGTCTTACTGATTGTGGTGAATCACAATCCTAGTAATTCACACTGTGTTGTATTGTATGTGTTGCGTCTCTGTAAGCTCGGTATACGAGCAGTTGCGCGGCTCTGCCCATAGGGGGAGATCAGGAGTTTGTACTGGGCTCCACCCTTGGCTCCGCCCATGGCTCCTCCCACTAACTGGAAGTATAAAGATCTGCAGTTGTGAGCCTGCTGCCAGTTCATCTCGTCGCAGGCAGGCTCAGTTGTAAGACTATTAAAACCACTGTTCACTTCCTATCACGTGTCTCGTGAATTGATGGTCACATCACTGATGATAGCTTTTGTTGTAAAAAAAATGAATTTAAGTTTCCCTACTGCTTTTGTGGTGGAATCTGAACTCATGCCCCCTGATTACGAGTCCATCACTTAACCACTGTGCCACCACTCCCATATCCCATTTCATTACATGAAGCTCCCATCTCTTCAGCAAGATGTGATTTAACCGGTAATGATTTTTTCAAGTTCTTCCCTGGGATTGTGGGCGTAGCTGGCAAGGCCAGCATGTGTTGCCCATCCCTATTTCACCTTGAACTGAGTGGTTTGCTCGACCTTTTCAGTGGGCAGTTAAGAGTCATCCACCATACGTAGGCCAGATCAGAGATCCTTCCTTAAAGGGAGGAGATTAGTGAACCAGATGGGTTTTTATAACAATCTAAGATAGTTTTCTGGTCACCGTTACTGAGACTAGCTTTACATCCCGGATTTTATTAATTGAACTTCAATTTCCCCCAGCTGCCGTAGTGGGATTTGAACCTGTGTCCTCAGAGCATTAGCCGGGCTCCCTGCATTCCTGGTCCAGCGACGAGACCGGGACACCACCATTGTCATCTAGATAAGGTTGTCGAGGAGAATTGTAACACCGGCTTCTCTGAAGAGCTCTCTGACAACGACTGAAACGGAAGATTTGATTTCTGTTTTAAAGGCCTCATTCCAACACAGTCAGAATCTGTCATTTTAGTTTAATTTCCAGCACCTTCCTAGGGAATATCCCCTCAGTGGTCACTAGAGGGAGCAATTTGCTGTAGTTGAACACATCTCCCAATTGTCCAAACCAACAAGCCCATTCCTTCCCTATGCTACATAAAGCCTGCCCTATAATAACCGTCCCATTCACTTTCTCCGGGGGAGGCAAACAATTGCCAATAAATCGCCAGTGTAAAACTCTGGATTTTCCACCTGCCCCTCCCCAAAAAATTACCTGAATTTTAAACCAACCGTACTGTTCTCATATCCACCTCGAAGCCAAGTTTCATCCATGCAAGCTGGGTTCCCAAACATTTGATTATACAATTGAGAATTAAGCGAACCTGCTTTGGCAAGTGGGGAGAGAGATCTGTTCGGTGGGAAGACTGATTGGCGGATGGGGGTGGGGGTGTGTGGAATGATTGAGATTGTTAAGGGCAGCACGGTAGCATGGTGGTTAGCATAAATGCTTCACAGCTCCAGGGTCCCAGGTTCGACTCCCGGCTGGGTCACTGTCTGTGCGGAGTCTGCACGTCCTCCCCGTGTGTGCGTGGGTTTCCTCCGGGTGCTCCGGTTTCCTCCCACAGTCCAAAGATGTGCGGGTTAAGTGGATTGGCCATGCTAAATTGCCCCGTAGTGTCCTAAAAAGTAAGGTTAAGGGGGGGGTTGTTGGGTTACGGGTATAGGGTGGATACGTGGGTTTGAGTAGGGTGATCATTGCTCGGCACAACATCGAGGGCCGAAGGGCCTGTTCTGTGCTGTACTGTTCTATGTTGGCGTGGAGAATAATGAAACCAACGGACTGAGTTTTAACTTTCAACACGTGTAAAATGAGCACTGACCATTCGAATGCCCGTTTACACTTTTCCATTGTTTTATCTTCTGCCACATTTTTATTCTGAGTGAAGCTGAAAGTTTCAGTCCCTGTAATGCAACAACCAGCTTATTCTAGTTTCAGGTGGAAAGGCAGGTTTGGAGATCTGGGCCTAGACACAAGGGTGGACATCTCTGTGACACTGATACACTAACGCCCAGACAAACCACACCACAAAACAGACCAAACAAATGCTTTCTTATTAATGTGCCCCTCTTAATCAATTCTTTTAATGTCTCTCATCCTCAACTTGTCCTGTCTCATCCTCTCTCTCTCTCTCTTGCTCAGACTGGAATTCACTCCCAAGTTTAGGAGTTGAGGCAGAATGTCAACATTCAAGATGAGACTGGCTAGACAGTGGAGGAAAAGGGGTTAATGGAATATGGGAAGTGGATGGGTAACTGTGATACACAGACAGTGGCGTAGTGCAATGTCACTGGACTAGTTATCCAGAGACCCTGGCTAATGTTCTGGGGGCCTCGGGTTCAAATCCCACTACGGCAGCTGGTGGAATTTATAATTCAACGAACAAAATCTGGAATGTAAAGCTAGTTTCAGTAATGGTGACTGTGAAACTCTCATCGATTGTTGTAAAAACACATCTGGTTCACGAATATCCCTCTGGGGAAGCAAATCTGCCGTCCTTATCCGGCCTGGCCTATGTGCTCTAGACCCACAGCAATGCGGTTGATACTCTGATATTTTTGTGATATAACCGAGGAAGCCACTCAGCACAAGGGCAATTAGGGATGGACAACAAATACTGGCCTTGCCAGCAGCGTCCCCATGCTATGAACGAAGAAGGGTGGGGGGGAAATGGGCTGATTGATATAATTTAGTGTCACATTCGGGCGGGTTATCGCACGCCATTCTCATTCACCCACCCAATATTCCTATATTTCCCCCCTCAGGTAGGCCATAGTTCAGGGAATCTAATTGCGTGCTGGTAAATGTAAAAAGGAAAGGGAGTTATATAAAGGGCATTCAGACTGTCAACCCCAGTAGGCCAAGTATAAAAGTATAATTTGTACAATTATGGCATCTCTCCAGTTCATTTAGTCCCCTGATGAAGCTAAATAAACATAGCTGATACTTCAAAGTGAGAGATTGCTGTGAAGTTCTTTCCAGATCCCAAAAGTTAATCACAAGAAGCTGGTCTGATGATAATCCTCCCTTGCTTTATGTCTTCCAGATTTCAGCAGTTCAGAGCAGTAGATCTGTTGGGCAGTGTTCCCTGGACCTGTTCAGTTTACAAGACACTGAGCCCACGGCATTGTTCTGCAGCGTCGATGGTTCCACGGGTAGACCGAATGTTTACCGGTCCGCATGCGGTGACTTACCTCAGAATCAAGTGACACAAGCACGGGCAGCTAATGGCGGTGGAGGGATGGCGCTGGATGGGGGATGTTGTGAGAAGAGAAAGACAACATTTACAAGTCCACTATCTGGATCTGAATGGTTAACTGAGGGAAAAGGTACATGCCCTGGCCACCACACAGGGGGGCTGCATGGTATGTAGGAGGCGATGAAAGGCGTGTGTTAGCTTTTTTGTGCAGTAAAGGGATTTGTAATGATAACTGTTGGAATTGATATGAGTTTGGGTTTGTCATATATGCCTGATGTGTCCAGCAGAATCGGTCTGTCCCTTTGATGTTCTGCTTACCTGATTCTCCATTCAAGTTCGATCCCACTTCCCTGACCTGCTGGCATGGCAGCACCAACTGGGAACGTTACAGCAAAATAGCCTTGTGGCCTGGACCATAGGTTAACAGCAACTTGTACTTATATCATGCCTTTCGTCTTGTAAATGTGCCAAAGCATTCACTGGGAGCCTTATCAAACAAAATTTGACACCAGGCCACACGAGGAGATATTGGGAGCTAAGAAGGCAATTTTAAAACAGCATCTTAAAGAAAGAAAGCGAGAGGCAGAGAGGTTTAGGGAAGGATCTTGGCAGCTGAAGGTCCAGCGCCCAATGGGGGAGTGACTGAAATCAGAGATATTCAAGATGCCAGTAGAGGAGAGCAGGTGTAGCTTCAACCGTTCCCTACCCTTCCTCGATTTCCCAATCAGCATTTCTGAGGAGGGGCCGTTAACCAATATCCCTCACAGCTATAATGAACAGCAAAATACGGTGGATTCCAGGAATCTGCAATAAAATCAGAAAATTCTGAGAAAACTCAGCATGTCCAGCAGCATCTGTGGAGAAAAAAGAGAGTGAACGTTTTGAGTCCATATAACTGTTCTTCAGACTCTCCGAGCTACCTTGACTGCATTTATTACCATTTTACAAGACACTGAGCCCACGGCATTGTTCTGCAGTGTCGATGGTTCCATGGGTGTTTACCAGTCCGCATGCGGTGACTTAGCTCAGAATCAAGTGACACAAGCACGGGCAGCTAATGGCGGTGGAGGGACGGCGCTGGATGGGGGATGTTGTGAGAAGAGAAAGACAACATTTACAAGTCCACTATCTGGATCTGAATGGTTAACCGAGGGAAAAGGTGCATGCCCTGGCCACCAGAAAAGGGGGCTGCATGGTATGTAGGAGGTGATGAAATGGGGCGTGTTCGCATTTTTGCGCTAACTGAAAGGATTCATTTTCCATTTGTCCCGTTTCTCCTTCCCCGTGATATTTGTTCTGTGCTATGTCTTCCTTCAACTTCGACTGAGGATTCCTCCCAACCTTGCTTATCTGGTTCCTTTTTTGCCATTTGGCCTCTCATCCCATCACTCCCCTCCCCTTCCCATCCAAAACCACAATAGGGCTCCTCCCACCCTCTCCTTCCACCCCGGCAGCCTCCTGATCTATCCTCTGCCATTTCTAACACCATAAAACACATCTTTTCCCCCTTCCTTGTAGTACTCTGAAAGGATAGCTCCCTCCAGGGTACTCCTCAGTCGTCCCCAATGCGCCCTCCCCTTCCTGCCACACCGTCTCGGGCAAGCACAAGGAGATGCGACACCTGCCCTTTTATCTCCTCGCTTCCTACTGTCCGTTGACCAAAATAGTCCTTTCAGATGAATGAGCGACGCACTTTTACATCTTTGAATGTGCTGCACTGTATTCACTGCTCACAATGCTTTCTCCTCTACAACAGGGAGGCCAAACTCAGATTGGATTCATTCAGTGAAGAGGGTGCGTCCAGCAACAGCAGGCTGGTTCAAGTGCCCAAAACCAGGGGTTTGGGGTTGAATTAGGGTTACTCCCAGACTGGTGGCTGCAAATCACACTCTCCTAGGTATCTAGCACCATTGCAGCTCGGCAGAACATTCTTTCCTTTATTCTCTACGCTTATGAATGAGGGATGGACGCTTGGATAAAGCATTAGAGGTCATCTAGTGCCTGTGGATCTGTTTCCTGTCGGAAATCGCTGCCCACTGAAGAACATAGAACATTACAGCACAGAACAGGCCCTTCGGCCCTCGATGTTGTGCCGAGCCATGATCACCCTACTCAAACCCACATATCCACCCTATACCCGTAACCCAACAACCCCCCCTTAACCTTACATTTTAGGACACTACGGGCAATTTAGCATGGCCAATCCACCTAACCCGCACATCTTTGGACTGTGGGAGGAAACCGGAGCACCCGGAGGAAACCCACGCACACACGGGGAGGACGTGCAGACTCCACACAGACAGTGACCCAGCCGGGAATCGAACCTGGGACCCTGGAGCTGTGAAGCATTTATGCTAACCACCATGCTACCGTGCTGCCGCTGTCCTGAGGGAGAAGGAACGGCAGCTGAAGGTCAAGTGCAGTTAGCTGCATGTGGCCCACGTGTCAGGAATCAGCATGGTCAGCACAGGTCTTTGTGCACTGCAGCCTTAAACACATCTTAAGGGGCAGTCGGAAGGAATGTAATGATACATTGCATTGAAAATTGGTTCCATATCGTTGCTTCAGTCTTTAGTGACCTTTGGCATTTGGTGAAACCTGGCCTGCTTGTTTGTAATCTATCGGTGAAACTGTGCTCTGTGGAGAAAAATCCACTCAACAGTACCACAATTACTCGAGTATTCTGTGACTTGTGGCATCCCGATAGCAGACGGGACAAACGCTCTGTCCCCTATTTAGAGGCACAGGCCTCGTACCTTGCGCTCCTGTTTTATTGTTTTTATTTCCTGCTTGTGTTGTGATGGCGAAGGTCACAGAACGATCAAGTAATTGTGAAATGGTTCATTAAACAAGGCTTGGCCTATTCTTATTGAAACCTCCATTATGGCAGCAGAGAATTGCTTGTTGGTGGATGAAGGGATTACTCTCATGCATTAAATTGACCTGGGAGAAGGACACAACAATGCGACGGCGGTGACACAATTTTTTTTTTTATGTCATCAATTGTGCCAGTCCCTACAATATTAGGATTGTCCTATTGAACGTTGCACTTGAGGATGAAAAATAAATTGAAAAGCACGCAGTCAGCAGAAGCTGCTGCAGCTTGGATTTGCCGGCAGAGTTCAGAGAGTTCGCTCTGCAGCAGGTTAGCCTGAGCTGGCAACGAAACACATTGAGGCAATAAGAGTCGCAATTTTATACCACAGTTCAGCTTTCCATTTGTGAATTGCTGCAAGGGCACTTAAATTAAGGGTAATGTTTACTGATGTGCCAGAGAAATAGCTTCTTCCTTGCAGGCCCCACGCCATCACACTGTGCTTCCCTCATGCTGATTAGAGGGAAGCTCACAGCAGACAATTTACATAACGCTCCCCTTCAGACGCCATGCTGGAGTTGTGTGCTAGCGGCAGATAAAAGGAAGTGCAGCTCATGTTTACTGATCCCATTGGGATCCTTTAATAAGGACACGGGGAGCACACCGGGTAAAATAAGAAGCAGTTTTATTTACAAAAACTACATGTACACTACCCGTAAATCCCTACCGGGTTCCTTCTGCGGTGGGTGCTTTGCTGACCTACCTTATATACATGAGTTAATTGAGATACCCGGGCCCTATCGGGGAAGCTCATACTCCGCAAGGAGCACAGGGAAGACAGGCATTCCCACTCTGTAGGTTCCGTGTGGGATATTACAGATCCCACAAGATGACTGCCACTATTCAGGGGTGAGTCAGGAACAAAACACCCTTAAGTGGCCAAGTGTGGGCTGGTTTAGCATAGGGCTAAAGAGCTGGCTTTTAAAGCCGACCAGGGCAGGCCAGCAGCACGGTTCAATTCCCGTACCAGCCTCCCCGAACAGGCACCGGAATGTGGCGACTCGGGGCTTTTCACAGTAACTTCATTTGAAACCTACTTGTGACGATGAGCGATTTTCATTTCATTTCATTTTTCAGTATGAAATTGCGTCTGGATTTGGACGGGAAGGTTCCCGTGGGGAATCCTGTCCATTCAATTCACGCTACCCACTCTCCCCGGCCTCAGGACCCGCCTTGGGGGAAGAGTAGAATTCTGCCCCAAGGATAGTGGAAACGGAAACAAGAGATGCAGGACGAGTGTGGGGAAGAACCTTTTTTACACGAGTGACAGTGATTTGAAACTCGCTGCCGACCAGGGTGGTGGAAGTAGAAGCAGTCAGTGATTTCAAAACGAAACAGGCTGGACACTTGAAGGAAATAAACTTACAAGGCTACGGCATAGAGCAGGAGAGTGGGACTCTCTGAATTGCTCTACACGGAGCCAGTATGGACTCGGCGGGACACCTTTTGTGCTGTTGACGATTCTATGATTGTATCATCTGATTTCTTCTCAGGCACTGCCTATTGATATTAATTCTCCGTGTGAATTTGTGATGATTTGCAGCACTGAAATCAGAGGTGTCATTGGAATCAGAATTTTGGGGGGAATTGCTTCAGCCCCATGGTTCTATTCTTCTAACACTTGACTGGGTTTCCCTGATGTGGAAGACACATTGCAGCTGCTTCTGATTACTGATACAGACCACCTGTTACAGATGGGCAAATCGTTTCGCAATGAGTCCTTGGCTTTTTTAAAAAAGATGAAGCCGCTTCATTTGATAACCAATGCAACAAAATATTTTCAAGAATACAGCATTTTAGTTTCGTTGGACAACATTGTGAATGGAGAATTCTCGAAGTTGATAAAGTTCTCTAATTCTGCATTATAACATTCGAGATTTTCTGTTCAAAGGACTGGCTGAAGGCCAATATGTTGCAATTGCTTTCAGGAATTTTCACTGCGAAGAGGCAGTCATGCACGAAAGAAAGGACTTTGGTTGTATATACTGCACTGTGCGTTTGAAATGCTACACTTAACCTTCATACACAGCCCGTTAACCCAGGGGATCCTTATTCTTAAGAAACCAAGTAAGTCCCAGGGCCATTCCTTGGTTCGTGAGGAGTTCACTGATTATTCTCAAGGAAAGGGTTAGGGTGGTGCTTCCCAAACACCCCCCCCACCCTCTCCCCACACTGGGACCTCATTTGATGCTTTAAGATTAACATGACCTCGGAACAAGAGCAAACAGGGATGGAGGAGGGAGAAGAAGAGTTGTGAGAACACGGTGGGGTAAATGGCAGAGTAATAGTTTTGCAGGATCTGATTCAGGCAGTGTTGGGACCTTGGGAGTCCATTCAATTAGGCTTCATCTACCAAACAACAGGAAGATTTAAAAAAATAGTGCACACACATGTGGGGTCTCTGAGCCAGCAGTGTCAATCCCGAGTGTTCACTCCACATATATCAGTGCTGCCTCAGAGGAGGGGGAGCTCGCACACCCAACTGCCCTCCTGTGACCCCACTGAAGGTCACAATCTACAATTTGGGACACCCCTGGGTTCGGAGCTCCACAGTTAGGTTTAACACCCTGACATGGGGAAGATAACCAATGATGGTGAAATCATGGCCTTTCCTGAAAACTTTATGTCCATAATGGTAGGCAAAGATCAACTTGATTGAGATGTTCCCATGCTCAACTAGCCTCTTGACACTTAAATCCCCCAAATTTACAGATCTTTGGGGAGAAGGCGGTGCAATGTCCCGAAAGTCGTGCTTGTTAGGTAAATTGGACATTCTGAATTCTCCCTCAGTGTACCCGAACAGGCGCCATAGTGTGGCGACTAGGGGATATTCACAGTAACTTCACTGCAGTGTTAATGTAAGCCTACTTGTGACACTGATAAAGATTATTATAATTGTGAAGAGGTGATCAAGTGCCAACTAGGAATTTGGGATGGAACTCTCTCTCACTATTTTGGTCGTCTTCCGTTGAAAATGGAACTTGTCAGAAGAGGAATACTGGCGTTGCCTGTAAACCCTCTGGTTCTGTAATACTAACACCTCCGTGCTGCGCCAAAATCCAATCTTGAAAGAAATGGTACCCATAAACATTTAAAACGCCGATTACAGAACTGCAATAGTGAATTTACTGAAGCATGTCTATTCTGATTATCTTTGGCCGGAATAGATGCAGAACACTATCCTAATGTTGTGACAGGATTGTCCTTCTCCACCCCCTCCCCCAACTGAGGTCAGTGAACCAGTTAACAGCAGAATGGACTCTGAATGGAATTAGAGTCGCTCCAGGTGTAGCTAAAAGTTACACCCTGTCAGGATCATTGCAGCTCGGCACAAACTTTTAGTTCTTATTGTCTGTGCTTACACATGATGGATTGGCACTTGGACAAAGCACCAGAGGGCAACTTGATTTGTTTTGATTTATTATTGTCACATGTATTAGTACACAGTGAAAAATATTGTTTCTTGCATGCTGTACAAACAATGCATGCTGTATATAGGGAAGGAAGGAGAGACTGCAGAATATAATGTTACAGTTATAGCAAGGTGTAGAGAAAAGATCAACTTAATACGAGACAGGTCCATTCAAAAGTCTGATGGCAGTAGGGAAGAAGCTGTTCTTGAGTCGGTTGGTGCGTGACCTCAAACTTTGGTATCTTTTTCCTGACGGAAGAAGGTGGAAGAGAGTATGTCCGGGGTGCGTGGGGCCCTTAATTATGCTGGCTGCCTTTCTGAGGCAGCGGGAATTGTAGACAGAGTCAATGGATGGGAGTCTGGTTTGCGTGATGGACTGGGCTACATTCACAACATTTTGTAGTTTCCTGCGGTCTTGGGCAGAGCAGGCTCCATACCAAGCTGTGAAACAACCAGAAAGAATGCTTTCTACGGTGCATCTGTAGCAGTTGGTGAGGGTCGTAGCTGACATGCCAAATTTCCTTAGTCTTCTGAGAAAGTAGAGTAGAGTAGAGTAGAAAGTAGAGGAACTGTTTCCGTTATAAATTGATGCCTTCAGAAAAATTGGTAGTGAGAAAAATAATTTTTAAGATGCACATTTTTAAAGCCAAGGCTGGAAAGCTCCACTCGCTATGTTGCGGATATTTAATAGTGGGAGATAGAGCACATTTTCACCTTGCATGGGTGTCACATTCTCCCAAGTCAGGTATAGCAGGAGTGAACTGAAGGATAACTCTCTTTATCTAATTTACAACTTGAAATATTTTCTGAATGGTGTTGGATCAGGAGCTGAGAGGGTGCAAAAAGATTTGGGTGGCCCGAGCGCGAAAGGTACAGAAAGCAATCAAGATGACTCAGGGAATTTCCGGCTTTCCCTGCTGGGGAGTGGAAGTCAAAGGTGAGGATGTGACACTTTCATTGTATCGAACTGTGGCCCGACGCCCCCCCAATCTGGAGAACAGTGTTATTTTTATGCTGCTCCCCGCGAAGGATGCATCAGACTTGAGAGGGTGCGCAGCGCAGGTTCACCAGAATGAACCAAAAGATAAACCGGGGTATTTTCCGTTAAGTGAGAAACTAAGTGCTGCAGAGAAACAAAGGGATTTTGGAGAAGAAGTGGATAGATATAAAAAGCAATCTAAGAGGCTGACGAAAAGCTGGTCTTTATCTGAAGGGGCCTGACATGCAAAGGGGAGAAAGTTATGTTGCAGTTGTCGAGAACCCTGGTCAGACTCCATCTGGAGGAGTGTGTTCAGTTTTGGTTACATTGTCCTTAGAAGTCCAAACAAACCTTGGCACAGGGTGCAGTGCTGTTTCGTGAAAATAATAACCATGCTGGAATGGTTTGTGGGGGGGGGGGGGGTCTTGCCTGCTGGCTCAAGAGTCGGCAAAAAACTCAATTTTTGGGACAGCCCACCAAACCACATGCCAATCGGGCAGTGGCTAGGCCAGCAGTGGGCCTTCCCCTGGAACCAAACCCCTGGGGCGGAAGTTTTGCCTGCTGAGATCTGCCAGGCAATCCGAGACCAGCAGCTCCTGTGCTCAACAGCGCCACTGGGAAGGCTGTGGCTACTGCCGATAGGACAGACACCAGACTCCCAGGATCCTGCAGGGACCCAGGCTGCAGGTAGGTAATGAGGGGGTGGGGGGCTCTCCCTGGGTGGGTGCCATGGGGAGACGACACAGGGCTGTTGGCAGCAAGCGTAGGGGGTGGGGAGGAGGTGACTCTGAGCAGGAGCCCCTTCCCCATATCCTGTCCCAATCAGGCATTTTAGGTTCCCGTCCTATAATTTTATCTTTCCAGGCACAGAAACGTTCAATTAAACCCACTTAAAATTTCTAATTGGGCAGCATGGTAGCACAGTGGTTAACACAGTTGTTTCACAGCTCCAGGGTCCCAGGTTTGATTCCCAGCTTGGGTCATTGTCTGTGCAAAGTCTGCAGGTTCTCCCCTTGTCTGCGTGGGTTTCCTCCGGGTGCTCCGGTTTCCTCCCACAGTCTAAAGACGTGCAGGTTAAGTGGATTGGCCATAATAAATTGCCCTTCATGTCCAAAAAGCTTAGGTTGGGTTACTGGGTTACTGGCATAGGGTGGAGGCGTAAGCTTAGGTAGAGTACTCTTTCCAAGGGCCGGTGCAGACTTGATGGTCCGAATGGCCTCCCTCTGCACTGTAACGTCTATGATTCTATAATGCTACCCCATACAAATATCAATCCCTTAAAACCACCTTTGTTTTCCTCAAACCCTTGAGGGCAATTTTTGGCAAGATTCCAGTCAGAGAAACTACTTTATCTGGTGGGGAATCTGCAACAATGCAGCACAATGTGAAAACTAGAGCAGGGCCTTTGGGGAGAGAAATTAGGAAGCATTTTTCACAAATAAGCTGTGGGGCTCTTGAAGCTCATTCCCAAAATGGCAGTTTCTATTTTATGCACCAACTATTGTTAAGACTTGTTAAAGTTAGACTGTTATTTTAGTGCTGCCTTTGTAATTAAGATCAGTCCCTAAAATGAATTGAATTGACGCTACACCTATTTGTTCCACTTTGACCCTAACAGCTCCTGTCTCCTGTTTCGAGCCTACCAGCCAGATTGTTATTGCAATTGGCTGACTATTGTACTAGCCTAACAAATAGGAAGAGGGGTAGACAATGCGGATCCTTGAACCTTCCCTGCTAAATGAGGGCTCGTCTCAGGATCTCTGGCAAATTTCGGCATGAACCCCAAAACCGTAAAAATCAACAAGCCAATTAAAACCATGGTCGGATTTGAATCATGCCTCCAGGTTATTAATCTAGTTTGCTAATCCAATAACATGGCTACTATAATAAATACAGAAAATGCTGGAAATACCCGGCAGCTCAGGCAGCACCTGTATCTGGAACCTCTCTTGGTTCTCCCTGCAGATGCTGCACGATTTGCTGAGTATTTCCAGCATTTTCTGATTTTTTTTCAGATGTCCAATATCTGCAGGATTTTGCTTTTGTGTTGGAATGTTATCACTTTGCGAGCTATATCTGTCACTCCAACTGACCCATCAGAAGTTGAGACCAGTTGCTGCGAGAAATACTTAAAATGGCAGGTTCACTGCACACAAAAGAATATTCGGAAGTGTAAAATAGAGGGTTTAAGTTTTGAAAAAACTTTCAGGTTGGGAGCAGCAGTGTCAATAAATGAAGGGTTTCCTGCATGGTGGTTGCAGAAAAATGGTGAACAGTAGTCCGTGGTTGAGCTGATAGTCTGCGTATAACTGTGAAGAGCCCAGTTTAAGAAGACGAGAAGACGGAATAGAATTATACAGGGAGCTGTGGATGGCAGATTAAGGTACAAGTTGACCTAGTCAACTCAGATCTCACTGAAGGTACATTTCTGTTATACCTGCCCTTGTGGGCAACGTGGTAGCATGGTGGTTAGCACTATGGCTTCACAGCACCAGGGTCCCAGGTTCGATCCCTGGCATGGGTCACTGTCTGTGTGGAGTCTGCACGTTCCTCCCATGTCTGCGTGGGTTTCCTCTGGGTGCTCCGGTTTCCTCCCACAAGTCCAGAAAATGTGCTATTAGGTAATGTGGACATTCTAAGTTCTCCCTCTGTGTACCCGAACAGGCGCCGGAATGTGGCGACTAGGGGTTTTTATGGCCAGATTATGGTGCCAGACCACTTTATAGTTTACTCTCATAGTTTGTCATGATGGAATTTGAACTCAAACATTGGATTGTTAGTTCAATACCATAACCACTACACTGCCGCAGTTATACGAGCATCAGAATGTGAGAAAATTGGTTGGTTGACCCCTACTTGCTCCTTCTGCAAATAATTTGCAACCAGTTCTACACATGTCTCCACACAATATGCAAAATTGCCCTTTGACCACCACAGATAGTGGGGTGGAAAGCACCACAATACATTTATAACATTGTCATTTAACCCTGGCAACTACTTTCACTGATGATTTTTCCATGTTGGCAGCATTCTTTAATGGTATGCAGGTCACTGGCATGATCAGCATTTATTGCCCATCCCTAATTGCCCATGAACTGAGTGCCTTCCTCAGCCATTTCAAACGGCAACTAAGTGTCAACCACTTTACCTTGTGCCTGGAGTTGCAGGCCACGTAAGGAATGCAGATTTCCCTTCTCAAAAGGACATGAATCAGATGGGGTTTTATCTTTGACAATTGATGATGAATGGTCATTGCTGAGGCAAGCGTTCAAATTCAGATTTTATGAATTGAATTTAAATTGCATCAGCTGCCATGATGGGATTTTGATCCCTGAATCCAGAACATGAGCCTGTGCCTCTAGATTCTTAGTCCAGTGACATTAACTGTAGACCACCATCTTCCCTATTGGGGCCAAGTACTATCTGACCATCTGTATCTCATCCTAATTATGCGCCAGATATCCTTTTGAAGGAAATTTTTGGAGGCTGTTGGACCTTTTTTGCGAGAATTTTGTTCTACTGCTGAGTAGGGAAGAAGAATGGAAATTCTCTGATCCAGTTTGTTAATTACTTGCGTCCTCTAATTCTGTGTCTCATTTGTCCTTTGTTTTGATCGCTGCCATACACAAGTTTGTTCAAAGGTGTTTCTTGACCACAGCAGGCCGACAGCAGGATCAAGGTGGAAATTCATGGGGACGTGGAAACCATCCCAGCAGCGACACAGAGACCAGTGAGAGAAGTGGCTACCGAGGAGAGAGTGCAATTAACCTCAATGATAAGATTGCGAGAGTTCTTCATCACCTACAGGAGAACATGCAGTCTGTGTTACAGCGAATCAGTAGATTGGAGGATGTAAAGACATCTCAGGTACCCAAACCATTTTGATGAGTCTTCCTCCATTCAATTTTTATTGCCAGTTTAACCAACTAATCTCAAAGGAACATGCTCCAAGTTTTATTTTTGGTGTAAATAAAAAATGAAGAAAGTCAGTGGCGGGGAAAATTGACCTTAAAATTAGGAGCATATTGGTGTTTAAAAACTATTTTGAACCTGGTTAAAATGTAAGAGGACAAGAAAGTGATTTTAAAAATGAGAGCCAAGCTAAATAATTCACTGATCTTCTCCCATTTAATATTAAATAGCTTAGATTCTTTTTGACCCTTGCCCATTTTCTTTTCAAAAGTGGGAAAAATTAGAAATCTGTGGGCGAGATCTAACGGTCGCGTTACGCCTGAAAGCAGCGCAACGCAGTCGGATGTTGCCAGGAGACCCTTCTAAAAATGGCGTCCCAATCTCATCTTGCACTGTGGAGTTCCGGCGAGCAGAGGTCCTCAGAGAAAACGGGACTAAATGCAGCCTCGGCCGCGCATTCCCCGCTGAGGCCCTCAATATACCCGAATGGCCGTTCGATAGCGTGGTGTTATTCGGCGCTCCAAGCCCCGGCTAATTGCGCGCGTCATGGGACTCTGTTCCCATTCAGGTAGATAGCCCCTATGTTTATCATTGTCACTTTCTTATCTCTATGGAGGTGGGATGGCAAACGTTTTTGAAGATTGTTTGCAGCAGTTAAGACCGACACTCTCCTGACAGTAGACAGCGCCACCACTGAATGGCGGTGCTATGTGGCAGTTAAGTGACTCATCACCTCCAGAAAGTGTCGACGGCTTCGGGCGGATAAGTCTCAGGTGGAGGGGGGGATTGGAATCCTCATGGAAGAAATGCGATCAAGAGGCAGGTGAGCTGATCCTTGAATTAGCAACCGTGTCCACAACCCGCAAGAATCTAAAGTCAATGAGAAGGCAACCGCGGACAGTCCAAAGCGTAACTGCAAGGCCCAGGCTATTGACTTCAGAAATGCCAATCCGTTATGACAAAGAAGGATTGGGGACAGTACTATGAGCCTCGACAACTGTCGACTGATGATAATGCACAGGGGAATGGTTGCAATTTCGCAGCTAGTGAAACAATCATTAAGTGTGTGACCTGAGTCAACCTTTGATTGATTGCTTAAGTCTTCAGGGAGCTATCAGTACAACAATAATGTCACTGGACTGCAGTCTTTGCTCCGCAGTTAGCTAGGTATAAAAGCTTGACATTTCCTCCTGTATAAATAATATACTCCTCACAGCAGTATCTAAAGATCATTCTGGGGCTCTTAAAATAAAAACTAAATTCAACAGCCTGCATTCCTTCCAACCAAAGTTATATTTTTTCCACACTTTTGTTTAAATATTACATTCTCTTTAGGGTGTTGTTTAAAAGCAAATTCTTTATAAGCAAATTTTGGGCAGCATGGTAGCACAGTGGATAGCACTGTGGCTTCACAGCGCAAGGGTCCCAGGTTCAATTCCCACTGGGTCACTGTCTGTGCGGAGTCTGCACGTTCTCCCCGTGTCTGCGTGGTTTCCTCCAGGTGCTCCAGTTTCCTCCCACAGTCCAAAGACGTGTAGGTTAGGTGGATTGGCCATGCTAAATTGCCCTGAGTGTCCAAAAAGGTTAGAAGGGGTTATTGGGTTACAGAGATAGGGTCGAACTGAGGGCTTAAGTGGGTTGTCGCAGACTCGATGGGCCAAATGGCCTCCTTCTGCACTGTATGTTCGATGTTCTATGGGCGCGATTCTCCCATATGGGGAGAAATCGTAAGGCTGGCGTCAAATCCGGGCGGGTTTAACGCCAGCCCCCCCCTTCCCGACCGGGAACCGATTCTGGTCCCCGGTCGGGGCTAGCATCCCGACGCCGTAAACTCCGGCATCGCGGGCTTAACGAATTTTGTTAAGCCCGCTTGCCAGAGTTAGCGCCGGCTGACACGTCATATGACGTCAGCCGCGCATGCGCGGATTGGAAGACTCCAACCCGCGCATGCGCGGATGACGTCATCGCGCATTTGCGCGAAACCCGCACATGCGCGGGCCGGGATGCCCCTCAGCCGCCCCGCTGCGGGGCGGCGGAAGGACAAAGAGTGCGCGGGCATCGGGCCCGCTGCCCGCGATCGGTGCCCACCGATCGCGGGCCCATGGCACCCTTGGCACGGCCGTGGTACTGCCGTGCCAATCGGTGCCATGGTTTTAGAAATCGACAGTTTATGGCCGTTTTTACGAACGGCCAGACCAGGTGTGTTTGCCGTTCGTAAAAACAGCCGTAAAGGGCTGGGAACTCGGCCCATCCATCAGCTGAGAATCGCTGCCGGCCGTAAAAAAACGGCGGCAGCGATTCGTATCGGGAGTCGGGCGTGGGGGGGGGAGAATAGCGGGAGGGCATCGGAACAGCGTGGCCGTAAAATTTTACGAGCCACGCTATTCTCCGCACCGTCGGGAGTGCGGAGAATCGCGCCCTATGTTTTTGTTCCTGATAGGTTTAGATATATCAGTGACCCCAACATGGTGCCGTTATCCTGGATACAATATGCAAATCTCCAGATTCGGTTTTTGGTGAGAAAACAGTGAACATATTTTGACTGTTTTCACAAATTCAGGAGGAAATCAGATTTTACTGATTGACCCAAAATATTGCATGTTCAGCAATGGTAATGAGTTAAATGTCTCTATTTATGCAACAGCACGTTACCAGTGAAGTATCAAATCAGATGTATTTTTGTTGAATATATTTTTATTGAACTTTAAACATTTTATACAAATTGAAACAAAACAGCATGTATCAACACCCAAAATGGTAACCTGCTATCAATACCTGTAACTAACCCCTCCAAAGAAAACCTAGAACACCCACCCCATCTCTCCGCAACTAACAGCGAACAGCAACCAGATCCTAAAAGTGCAATATGAACACCCGCCATCGACAATAGAACCCGTCGATTGACCCCTCACAGTGAACTTGACTTTCTCAAGGTACAAAGACGCCACCAAATTACCCAGCACCATGCGGCACTGGGCGGTGTCGCCTGCCTCCAACTCAACAGAATCCGCTGCCAAACCAGTAATGAGGTGAAAGCCAAAGCAATTGCCCCACGCCCACCCTCAATTCCAGCTGGTCCGACACCCCAAATATCGCCACTTATGGACAGGGCCCCAGATCCACATTCAGGATTGCCGATATGGTGTCAAACAAAAACCCCCCAAAAACGCTCCAACTTGGGCCAGCACCAGAACATCTGATAATGGTTCGCAGGCCCCCATGAGCATCGCTCACACCTATCCTCAACCCCCGGAAAAAAGCGACTCATTCTTGTTAAGTAATGTGTTAAGAGACATTCCAATTAGTTGTCTCATTTATGTTAAGCATCCAATAATTGACACTGAAATTGTAAAGGGGCTTCAGGTGGCCTTTGTGTCAGGTGATGTGATGTTAAAGATTTTGTGTAAAGTCTGTTGAAGACATTAAAGGTGTTTTGTGGAAAAGCAGCAGAACCATAGACTGTTTATACTATAGCAGCTAAACGTCTAACAATTCTGGCCTTGGAAAAGGTGAGCCCTGAGCTGTGTTAAACTTAACCTCGTGCAGGATTACATAGCGTTCACCCTTGGGAGGGACTCACTCCACACCTCCTCCTCAAAAATGGGTTCCAGCTCCTCCTCCCACCTGCTCATCCAGCAAAGCGGATAGCGGCGCCTTCGGAAACTTCGAAAAAGCCCGCTGAACCAAATCACATACCTGAACATATCCACCCCACCCTCCCACGTCCTGCTTTCTCCTTCAGCTCCTCACAAGTAGCAAAATGATCCTCCAAATATAAGTCCCTCACCCTCTCCAACCCCTTGCCTTTCCAACTCCCTAATGTGGCATCCAATTTTGCTGGTTTGAACAGATGGTTCCTACAGTCAGGGGCCTGCCTTGATATTACCCACAGCTTAAAATGTGGCGGAGCCGTCATCATAGCTTGAACATGGAGATGATCACTGGATTCAAAGAATATTTTTCTGGGGCAAACGGCTGAGATGCCATCACCAGTGCCTCTAGCACGACCCCTTGTATGACCCTGACTCCATCCGCACCCAAGTGACTTCCAGGTCCCCAAACCAATTCATCACCTTCTCCGCATTGGCCGCCCAATAATAAAACATCAAGTTCGGCAACGCCTCAGTGGCCTAACTACAAAATACTCACTCTTCTCAATGTCTAGTCTCAAAAAGGAGCCGAATCTCTTTAATATCCACCATCCCTGTCCCCACGACCCTTACATACAGCAAAAGATCGTCAGCATTCAAAGACACCCTGTGCTCCACTCCCCCACCAAAATCCACCTTCACTTGTCCGAAGTCCTCAAGGCAATTGCCAATGGCTCGATCGGCAACGCGAACAATAATGGAGACATAGTACAACCCTGTCTCCCCCCCCTCTCAATACAGCCTAAAGGACCCCAAACACATAGTGTTAGTCCGCACACTAGCAGCCGGTATCTCATGTAGCAGCCGCACCCACAAAACAAACCCAGGATCGATCCCAAACCTCTCTAGAAACGGTTAGCTCCACTCAACCCCATCAAATGCCTTTTCCGCATCAACGATACAATTATCTCCACTTCCGGTCCCACTGACTGCATGAGAACCACATTGAGTAACCGCCTCACATTGGACGCTAGATTCCTACCCTTCACAAAGCCTGTCTGATCTTCCCCCACAACCTCCAGAAGACTGGGCTCCAAAACTAACACCAAAGGTTTTGCATCAGTATTGAGTAGAGAGATCGGCCGGTATACCACACTCTGTGGGGTCCTTATCGCTCTTCAGAAGGAAGGAAATGGATGCTTGCCCCAACATCTCTGGGAGGGAATCGCGTGCCAATGAATCTTTAAACATCCCCAGTACCAATGAGGCCAATTGATCTGCAAACTTCTTATAGAATTCTACCGATAAGACATCCGTCCCCAGCACCTTCCCCGTCTGCATCTTCCCCAAGGCTGTGCGAACGTCCTCCAACCCAACTGGTGCCTCCAATTGCCCCCACAGTTCCTCTCCCACCTGGCGGAACTCCAAACTCTCTAGGAGGTCTGCCATCCCCTGCTCATCCTCTGGTTGGCCCGACTTATAAAGCCGCTCATAGAAGGCGGAAACACTCCACTAACCTTCTCTGGTTTGGACTACAATCCATCCCCCGGCTCCCGCACCTGCACGATCTCTCTGGCCGCTTCTTGCCGCCTTAACCGATGAGCAAAGATGGCTAGCTTTCTCCCTAATCTCATACACTACCCGCTTTACACATCATAGCTGGCACACCACCCGGCCTGTGGGCAGCAGGTCAAATTGCATTTGCAGCTACTTCCTACGTACCCAAAGCTCTGGCATGGGGTCATTCGTATACTCCCTATCCACATCCAGGATCCCATCCACTAGCCCCTGCCACTCCTGTCCTGCATCCATATCTATATGTGCCTTGTACAAGGTGATCTCCTCCCTGACCACCGCCTTTAATGCCTCTCACGATGTAGAGGGCAAGACCATCCCATTCACATTCCATTCTACATTGTCCTTTCAGGCCCTAGAAACCTTTACACAAAACCCAACGTCCGCCAGCAGTCCCACATACAACCTCCAATCGTGCGCTGTGTCTGACCTGCCTCCAGCTTCAAATCCACCCAACGCGGCTTTTGGTCTGAAAGAACCACCACCGAATACTCCATATTTTGCACACTGGGGAACGGGGTCTTATCCATAACAAACAAGTCAATCCTTAAGTATATTTTGTGCACTGACAAAAAAACCAAAATCTCCTTACCATCTGGGTTTACACACCGCCATGGATCGAACTCACCTGTCTTCTCCATGAATGCGACCAGCACCTTCACCATCCCCAAATGGGGCGGTGATCTCGGCCCAGAGCGATCCAACTTTGAGTCCAGAACGCAACTAAAAGCCCCCTCCGAAATAGAATGGCACCCAACAACTGTTTCATAAACTTAACATCGCCCAAATTCGGGCCATAAACATTCACCAACACCACCATTTCCCCTCCCTGCCTGAAAACGAACCTTCCTGCTGATCAAAATCACCACCCCTCCTCTTGCCCTACTATCGAACCCTGAGTGAAAGACCAGGCTCACCCAAGCCTTCCTGACCTGGTCCCGCACCCACAGGTGAGTCTCCTGCAGGAACCACATTGGCCCCCAAACCTTTCAAACTGGAAAAAAAACCTTGCCCTCTCCACAGGCCCACCCAAGCCCCGCATGTTCCAGGTCATCAACCTTGTTGGAAGTTTCTCATCGCCCTTCCCCTTCAAGTCAGCCATTGGTGCCGTGATGCAATATTCCTACCCAAACTCCTGGTTCCTAGGCAGAACTAAGATGGCCACCAGCCTCACCCCTTGAGTGAGACAAAGAAAACCCCTGCCCAATCCTGGATATATATTTATTGCTCTACAAGTCATATGCCAGTCTGCAGACATCGTCATATGCTTTTGGGCACTAGATTGCACCTGAGTTGTCACCTTGAGTATCTGCATTTAGATGTGAAGGTACTAAAGCAAAATAGATTTGGGCATTTTCAAGTCATCCCTCTGCAAGTTAAAACCCGCTGGGGCCGAGATTGTAGGCTGGTGGGAACTAAAAATAGCCCAGCATGCCAGTTCCCTGGCTCCACCCTCCCTCTCGGTCACTTTTACAGAGGCAATCTGGGGAAAAAACAGGAAACGACCGCTAGCACATAGCAGATAACCAACACAGTTCATTGAGAGTCCACTGAAGCCAATTGAAGGAGACCAGGTGGGATTCTTTACTTGGCCTTCAGGTTCTTGCAGGTGGCAGGGGCCAGTTAGGTGCCTGGAGACGGATGGAATCACGGCTCCGGGCAGAGCACATAGGCCCTTCCTGCCTGCTTCAGCTTCAGGCATTGGGTGCTTAACCTCCCATTATCCCTCACCCCCATCTGCCCTGAACCTGGCCACTGTGGTATCCCAGCTGTTACATCCTGTAGTAACTCTCACGAGGCCCACAGGAATACCCAAATCGATCTACCCTTGGATTATGAGCTTCCCCGTTACTGGTCAGAAACCCACCCAGCTGCGGCTCGTTACCGGACTATGTACAAGCCGACCTGAATAGGGACCACCATCCTGGTAGTCCCGACAGGGACTGATTGTATGTGCACCACCGTAGTGACCATTTTCAATGTCTACAATAAACTCACATTTATGCACCTACAAGGGCCTCCTGGGTCTTCACAAGGCCATTCTTTAAAATTTAGATTTGACAGATTTGGTGGGAGGGCACCCCCATTTTGAAGCACTCTCTCTCTTATTTACCTTCCATCGCAGCCTCCTGCTCCTTTCAGGCTGGAAGGCCTCCAGCACGCCCTCCAGGTGCTAGAGCCTGCTGTCCTTAATTGGGTAGTCTGTCTCCATGCCAATTAAGGGGAGTCTCCCGTGATAATCAGAATGAGTGACTGTTCCACTCCCACCTCTCCCCAACACCCCTCGGCACCTAGAACCAACCCAGTTTCTTGCTCCCCAGTTGGGAAATCGTACCCAAGAGACCTAAGTTAACAGTATGGTGATATCTTCCCTCCGAAAGGTATGGCGATGGCACCTATTTGAAGAATTACAGTGGCACGCCAAGGAAGCAGGTTGGGGCCATGGAACATGTTGGATGAGGCAGGGACAGGAATGTACTTGAGGAGATCCAGGATATCAGGATTAAGGCAAGGGAGAAGGTTCCCTCTGCTATTTCTGACAACATTGCAAGGTCCACTCTAAAATAAACATGATGATCTCACGGGACAGTGATCGGAGATGGATTCTCATTATCTGTGCCACGTTGCTAATGCCTAGTGCCCAGAGAAAATATGCACGTCCCCCATCCCCGCACCCTCCAACATGCCCTAAGGTTGTTGGCAGATACACTTACAGTTCTTGACCTAGCGTAGCAGGTGTATTTAATACCCAGTTTCCAGCCCTTAAACCCAACAGATTCTCGCCCTGTGCTTGTTCTTTATTAGGTATCGATTATGTGTGTAAAATGTGAATGGGTTCTAGGGCCAAAGCATTTCTTTGACATAATCCTGCACAGCCAGATTCCAGTATTTCAATTTGTACCCTGGAAGGAGTTATTGCACACAACAAGATTACACAGTGATTCTTTTTAAAGTTCTGTTTGTATATTTGAATATTGGGTGTGCCTCAGTGTAAGAAATTTACATTCCGCTCCTTCTTAACTCTGGGAGGGGTGGGGGTGGAAAAATCAGTTATTACAGTAAAAAAAACGCTGTTGCTAGGATCCGAGCATTTTAATGCCTGGTTTAGTAAATATCGCAGGCAATAAGCAGCAAAAGCAGCCAGGAGCTGACAACTTTATAGCCTTCCATTGAATGTGAATTACGTTTAAACATCTAGCATAGAAAGCCCAGAGGGAGAGCCCATTCTGAGCTTTCCTGAAGCACTTGCTGGTGCCTGAAATTAGCAGAGGCCTGGGAACTAGCCAGGCACCTCATGGCCTACGATGCCTGGGAGAAAATGGTTAAATAATTGAAGGAGTTCACCCATCATTCATTTTCTTTTAAGAATTGGTTTCACAAATTCTGATGTCAGTACGTAAAAGCAAACATTCTTTTGAGATCACATTTAGAAGGGAAGATTAACATTTGAAGCACATTTGAAAATTCGCTAATCATGCATTTGCCGAAATGTGCAATTATCCTGCTCTCGTAAAACATTTCACACGTCATCAAGCACTTGTCATCAATTCACTGCAAGCACGTTCTTTAGCCAATCAAGCCAGTATTACAGTGTAATTTAATTTTTTCTTTGTATGGAGGATGTTTATAACATATTGGGCGGGATTCTCCCACCCCCACCGGGTCGGAGAATCGCCGGGGGGCAGCGTGAATCCCGCCCCCGCCAGCCGCTGAATTTTCCGGCACTGAAGATTCGGCGGGGGGCGGGAATCGCACCGCACCGGTCAGCGGCCACTCGCAGCGGCACCCCTGGCAATTCTCCGGCCCGCGATGGTCTGAAGTCCCGCTGGTGCTTTGCCTGTCCCGTCGGCGTAAATTAGATTAGGTCCCTTATCGGCGGGACCTGGCGGTGGGCTCCGGGGTCCTGGGAGGGGGGTGGGGGCCGTGGGGCGATCTGGCCCTGGGGGGGTGCCCCCACGGTGGCCTGGCCCGCGATCGGGGACAACCGATCGTGGACGGGCTTGTGCCGTGGGGGCACTCTTTTCCTACGCGTCGGCCATGTCAGCTTCCGCGATGGCCGACACGTAGGCCCGCGCATGTGCGGGGATGACGTCAGCAGCCGCTGACGCTCCCATGCATGTGCAGACTCGTGCCGGCTGGCGGAGTCCCTTCGGCCCCGGCTGGCGTGGCGCCAAAGGCCTTCCACGCCGGCCGGCGGGGCGCAAACCACTCCGGCGCCGGCCTAGCCCCTGAAAGTGCAGAGGATTCCGCACCTTTGGGGTGGGCAGACGCCGGAGTGGTTCACACCACTCCATCCCGCCGGGATCCCCCGGCCCGCCGGGTATGGGAGAATCCTGCCCATTGTGTTGAAATAATCTCTTTGAAGCATTTCTGAAAACTCTGTACCCTTCTCCGATAGCACACCTCTTATCAGCCAGTACAACTCGCCAAAGCCTATCTGCCATCTACAAGGCATGAGTCACGACTATGATGGAGTGCTCTCCACTTCCCTGGATGAGTGCAGCTCCGACAACACTTAAGAAACCCAGTCCTTCACAATGCCAGGGTCCCAGGTTCGATTCCCCGCTGGGTCACTGTCTGTGCGGAGTCTTCACGTTCTCCCCGTGTCTGCGTGGGTTTCCTCCGGGTGCTCCGGTTTCCTCCCACAAGTCCCGAAAGATACGCTGTTAGGTAATTTGGACATTCTGTATTCACCCTCTGGGTACCCGAACAGGTGCCGGAATGTGGCGACTAGGGGCTTTTCACAGTAACTTCATTGCAGGGTTAATATAAGCCTACTTGTGACAATAATAAAGATTATTACCATCCAGGACAAAGCAATCCACTTGATTGTCAAACCCAGGACCCCCACAGCCTTAAATATTCATTCCCTCCACTACCAACGCACAGTGGCAGCAATATGTACCATGTACAAAATGCTTGGCAGCTGTTTGCCAAGGATCCTTCGACAGCACCTTCCAAACCCATTAGCACCACGACCTGGAAGGGCAAGTGCAGGAAACGCATGGGAATACAGCCGCCTGCAAATTCCCCTCCAAGCCACTCACCATCCCCCACTTGGAACCAGATCACTGCTCCTTCACTGTCTCTAGGTCAAAATCCTGGGGGGGGGAGGGGGGATTATCCGCACGCCACTGCAGCGTGTTTCGCTATGGTGGAAGCGTCCTACCATTGGCTGGCGGCTGGATCTTCTGGGCCTGCCGCTGTCAACAGGCTTTCCGTTGTGTGCATTCCGCCTGCGGGAAACCCCAGGAGATAATTAAGAATAATTGATCACACCTCCAGCTGAAAACTGGCTGTTCATTCCGATACGTTTTACTTAGAGACATATAATTTTTGTTAATTTCCCGAGAGGCTGAATTCCCTGTTTCCCCTTTTCTGCTTGTCCATAGCAAGGACACTGATGTCATTATAATAATAAAATTAAACTACTGCGGAGGCTGGAATCTTAAACAAAAACGGAAACTACTGGACAATCCCAGTCTGACCGCATCTGTGGAGAGAAAAGGGAGCTAACGTTTCAAGTCTGGATGTCTCTTTGTGAAAGCTTTGACACTGATGTCATTACCTGAATTCTTTCTCTTGGAAGCACAGTTATAATCAGAGTCGCTGTACGTGACAGTCCTGAAAGCCTCGGTGCAGTGAGATGGTGCAGATCATAATATTCCTTGTTTGATCATTCGGACTCACAAATTGCACTTTTTGAAGAACCCGACTACTTCACTGTCTAGACCATGTTTGTTAACCACTGTGTCATTAAATTGTAGATGTATGCTATAGTCTCAGATTTGTGGCATTTGCCTGCATGTACCACAGCAATGCACCTTTGGAGGCATAAATATTTTTATCCTTTCCTATTTAACACCTCCCTGGCTGTTTTAACGTCACGGGGCGCGATCTTCCAGCCTCGTTGCGATCTCGCTCAAGTGAAACGAGTGAATAGCAGGAGAGGCCAAAAACAAGAACCGCACCAGGCGCCAAACAGTTTGCGATGCCACTGGCGCACTCCCGTTGCATGGCAAGAATCCAATTTCCATACAATTAACCGGAGTCACCCCATATCCAATGGCTTCCTGTCATTCATGAGCCTCCTCAGCAAGTGGTCACGCTGACGCCAATTAGTACTCCTTTTGAAAAATGTGAACCTGGCGGAAGGGCTTCTGTGGGGAACTGAGGAGGAAAGTAGCCATCTTTGCTCACACAGAAAGAGCCCGGGTTGGGGGGGGGGGGGGGGGGGGGGGGGTGTTGGACTTGCAACCACAGTGTTTGGTGGGGTGTTGGGGACCCTTGGCTGGGGGGTGGGGGATCCTCCATAGGAAGATTGGGGGAGGGGGGTGCTGGTGGGCAACCGGCGGGCAACCGCACGCGGCACCATCATGCCAACCACTGGATTGTCCCACCAACCACCCATATCCCTCACAGAACGCCGGGGCCTCTGGCCATGCGGCTGAAGCTAATAGGGAATTCGCAATCGTGGTTGGGATCATTACACATCCCAAGTGCATTACCATGGGTGGGCAGGCCATGTAGCAAGTGGGAATTATTGCCTACCATCCCAATCACATCTTGATGTCTAGACACTGTGATTGAACACTGCGGGAGACAACACCACACACAAAGCAGACAACATCCGAACACCCAGGGGATGGGACACAGCTCCGGGGGCATGTACACAGCCAGAGGGTGGGTGGGTGTCAAGGAGAGGGGGGTTGCCTGGAGAGATGAACCAAGGATTTGGAGGTCAGCCCACATTGCAGAAGAAAGTGACAGAGGCATCATAATGGTTATGCACAAAGGTGTTTAATGTGTTTTACAATTCCCCACTCTGCCTATGGTGCTGCCTCCCTCCTCCTTCCCCCGGTGTCCTGTGATCCTCAAAGTGCTTGGCCCTCCTAGCTCTACCGTTACATCCAGGTGTGTCCCCAGGATGTACATCAGAGGTGGTGGCAGCCAGCTGCTTACCTCATCCCGTGCCTTCAATGCCCCTGGCAGGCATCCTCTGGGGGCTCTGAGGCCCGAGGGCCCCGGCGCACTTGCCAGCACATGCACAGCCATGCCGCCCTTTCCTATGTGTTGACTTTGAGATGCAGTCTCATCAGAAAGGTGCAACTCAGGGGAGCTGGTGGCCACCTTCGTCACGCCATGAGACGGGTCCGCGTTGGCACCCAGCACTCCCACCTCCCGGTTTGTGCCCATAGGGCCCTGGGTTCACCTTGGGACAGAGGGGCAGCTGGTTCAAGCCCGGCCGCCCCAGCATCATCTGGCTCTGCCAGCCGTGGCAGTGCATAGTCTGCACCATTGTGTCGACAATGCTCCTCAGTAACTGGGGCATTCTCTGCATCGCCTCGGCCATTCCCATCTGAGAGCAGGACATGTCCCGCAGAACTTCATCAAGGTCAGGCTGATACTGGGTGACATCCCCCAGCAAGTCAGACATTCGGCCGAGACCTTCACTGGTTTTTGAATCATCTTTCATGCAGTATTCCCAGTAAAAAATAATCACACTTTTTGTTTTCATCTCTGCTTTTATCCCCCTTTATTCTTTTCCTGAAGACAATGACGTATGTTGGACTATGGTAACACAGCACTTAGAGTCTTGCCAGTATCTCACTCATGTGGTTAACAGGTTATCCACTCCCTCCACCCCACCATTTATTCACTCCACTGCCATTGCACAGCAGCAACAGTGTTTATCAGATACGAGATGCACTGCAGCAACTCGTCAAGGCTTCCTCCACAGTAACTTCCAAGCCTGGGGCCTCATAGAGTCACAGAATTTACAATGCAGAAGGAGGCCATTCTGCCCATTGCGTCTACACCAGCTCCTGGAAAGAGCATCCTAAACAAGCCTACACCTCCACCCTATCCCCGTAACCCAGTAACCCCACCTAACCTTTTGGACACTGAGGGACAATTTAGCATGGCCAATCCACCCAACCTGCACATCTTTGGATTGCGGGAGGAAATTGGAGCACCCGGAGGAAACCCACGCAGACACTGGAAGAGCGTGCAGACTCCAGACAGACAGTGACCCAAGCTGGGAATCAAACCTGGGACCCTTGAGCTGTGAAGCCGCTGTGCTAACCACTGTGCTCCTGTGCCGTCCTGTGCTACCGGGCCTCTACCGCCTAGAGGGACAAAGGCAGCAAATGTATGGGTACACCTGCAGTTCCCCCTCCAAGCCAAAAACTATCCTGACTTTGAACAATATCGCTCACAGCCGAGCCAGATCATTTCCTTATTCCCTTGTAGATCTTGAGATTTACACCTGTTGAATTGGTGAACATAGAACGTAGAACAGTACAGCACAGAAGTTATGACATACATTGATCATGTGCATAAGCAGTACACACAAAGAGGTCAGTAGCACATTGCATGTGCATCCCAGGACTGACCTTTGGCACCAAATTCTGCAGGTAAAGCAAACTTAGATAACTTCACGTTGTTGATATTGCAAATCACACTACATGTTTAAGTATTTGTCTTATTGCTAAAGTTGGGTGAAGCAACAAAAAGGAAACGAAACAGAACCTCTCAATATCATCATCAAATAAAACCAATGAAAAGATTGATCACTTCATGAGGTGTATGAATTGACATGGGACTTACTGAAGAGTAACAAGGACCTACTTAGGAACATAAAAGTGGCTTGACATTTAATTTTTGCATTATTAGTCTCTTGCCTATCTCTTGAGGCTTAATGGTAATCGAATTAAAAATTGATGTTCACTGATTTCCTTTGAATTTACCCTCACTTTGTACTCCATTTCTTCATCATTCCTGCTCAATTCCTCAAGAAAGTGAGAAAAAAACCCCATCTTGTTAGCAGAACTGAACTGATCCAATCTAGATATTCGTTTTAAATTTCTACATCTGCAAGATGAGCCAGAAGGATTGGGAAACAAATTGAAACAGTTAGCATTTGCTGACTAGAAAATGTAGTCTGTTTCTCAGGAAGGTTTTAACTACACACTACATACACTCTTTAAAATAGCAATGAGTCAGGGCCAGAGATGAAACCATGGAACCAGAGATGAAACCATACAGCTGCTCATTGGTGGTCTGATTCCCACAATTACGCTCATTCTCAGCATAATCCTCTCATGGGTATGTTATCGAGTTGTGTCGACAACCCCAGAAATACAAATCCCTCACAGCTTGATTATGTTCTATTGAGTGCTCTCTCCTGCTTGAGCAGTAATAGGAATTCACTGAGATATGAGATTGATGCATATGGTTAATATATATTTTATTATCTCATTACAGGTACAAACAGTCGGCGTAGAGCCCCCATGCTTGAAAACATCTGGACATGAGGTGAAAAATCTCTAGTGTTATGATCGTAACTTTATTCAATAATCTCCGACCACATTGCATACCTTTTTAACCGCTTAGTATACTTGGCATCACAGTTATAATGAAGTGAAGACATGGCAGGAGACATTATTTAAGTGTTTTCTTCTTCATTAAGTGCACTCCCCTTATGACAGGCGTAAGAAAAAGTTACCAAATGCAGTCGATGTGTACCCCAGCGAAGGTTCAGGATTTTTCCTATTATTAACTGTTCACGACAGTCAAAGGCGCGAACTAACAGAAATAAAACAGAGTCTCTGGTTAAGTGCGTTTAGCCGGGTGTTTCCCGGCACCGGCAGTGCTGAGAATCACCCCGTTAGCGAATGGAACTCGGCTTCAGTTCGGGGCCTCGGGTGAGGAACGTCCCACCGAGGCCGGACTCAGTCAGGGTGCCTGGGTAGCATCATACCACTCCGACACGCCGGGACCCCCCACCCCTCTGGGTAGGTTGAGAATCCCAGCCAATATCTCTGCCTGTGTGTATATATTTATAACATTTAGATGATTACTTCTATACTTGTGTACTTTCTGTGCCTATTTATGAAACCTAATATGTTCGTGTTTTTTAAAATAACTTTAACCACCTGACCTACTTATTTTCAATAATTTTGAATTTTTGAGGTATTTTGTTTCTCACATCGAATACGTAATCACCATTCTTTTTCTCCCCCAAAATGTATTACTTCAAATTTACCACATTATATTGGATCCACCTTGTTGACACCTGGGGAGCACCACTTAAATATACACCCATGTCTACAACATTCTCCCCATCTATGTATTCAGTTACTTTTTCAACAAAAAGAGTATCGGAATTGTTAAACATGACTTTCCTTTAAAATATTCATGCTACCTGGCCTTGATTAACTCATGCATTTCTAAATTTTCAAAAAATGTATGCTTACTGTAAATCATAGTGTCCAAGTTGACCCGAGGTGTCTGAAGACCACACTTTTCCAGGCCCCTAAAAGTTGCGTTTTTGCATATGCCTGTTGTTTAAGTTGCCCCTCCTCCCCAGCCCTTTAAAGCCGTGACCTTCTATACTTGCATTGGCAGTCACCTTCAATGTTTCAAGCTGTTGAAGGTGCTTGGAAGTTTAAGATACAGCTACTCTTTGTATTGAACATTGATGACATTTCAAAATGATGACCATCTACAACCTTGCCAGCGATTCAATGTTATATTCAATGTATAAGTTGATCATCCACATTTCGAGGGATTTTCCAAGACTTCCAAAGGTCAATTTATACACCGACATAAGTATTTTCCCATAACTGATGTTAGACTAAACAGATCTATAATTTGTGTGATGGCTGAAGGTAAGGACTTCATACAACACCAGGTAGGCAGGATTAGGTATATTTACTCTACTCACAAATACTACAATTACACTACTCCTCACCCTGCTGGGTCACCGGAGCAGGACGGGGTTTATAGTCTCTGAGGTTCCTCCCAATTAGGGGGGAGATTCCTCACCCCCATCACCTGGGGAGTTCGAACTCCAAGGTGTTGGAGGGGAAACAAATGCAATAAAGGTTTTGACCCCTGAGGGGGTTGTAACAAATTACATGGTTTATCCTTCCATCCTTTCTTGAATTGAGGTATCAGGGGCGGAATTCTCCGCAAGGCCCGACGCCGTCGTGAAACCCGGAGAGGTTCACGACGGCGTCGGAGACCGCTCCTTGCCCCCTATTCTCCCGCCCTCCCCCGGGGGCTAGGAGGTCCGTGCCGTAAATCTCGGCCGCGGGGCCTTGTCGCTGGCGTCAATGCCTGGCGCGCCGAGAATGACGCGGACAGCGCGCATAATGACGTCAGCCGCGCATACGCAGGCTGGCCGACTCCAACACGCTCATGCGCGGCTAACGGCTGACGGCTCAAACCCGCGTATGCGCGGTTGCCATCTTCCCCTCCGATGCCCCGCAAGACGTGGCGGCTTGATCTCGCGGGGAGGCGGAGGGGAAAGAGTGCGTCCCTTTGAGACGCTGGCCTGACGATCGGTGGGCACCGATCGTGGGCCAGTCCCCTCCCGGGCACAGTCGTGGTGCTCACTCCCCTCTCCGTACCCCACAAGACACAAAACAGCTTTTGGCACCATGTTCACGCCGGCAGCGACAAGGCGTGGTTGCCGCCGACGTGAACCGGTCGGGAACGGCAGGCCGCTCGACCCATCCGGGTCGGAGAATTGCGGGTCGCCGTTAAAAACGGCGGCCCACGATTCTCCGAGCGGCGTGTCGCAAAACGCGACACGCCATTTTGGGGGGGTGGGAGAATCGCGGGGGGTACCAGAGCGGCCCTCCCGCGATTCTCCCACCCGGCGTGGGAGCGGAGAATTGCGCCTCAGGTGTGCTACCCTCTGTCCCCTGGAAAATAATTTGCATTTCTAAGGAAGTTTGAAAGCTGGGGCTTTGCTAACTGCCCTCTGGCTTTCCACAAAAACAGAAGCTAAACAGTTGGAGTCATACCTGGCACAAAGAAAGATGGTTGTGGTGGTTGGAGGCCAATCATCTCAGCTCCAGGACATCACTGCAGGCGTTCCTCAGGGTAGTGTCCTAGGCCCAACAATCTTCAGTTGCTTCATCAAAGTCCTCCCTTCCAATGTAAGGTCAAAAGTGGGGATGTTTGCCTCAGCGCCATTCGTGACACCTCAGAAAATGAAGCAGTCCATAAGCAGCAAGACCTGGACAATATCCAGGCTTGGGCTGACAAGTGGCAAGTTACATTCGCGCCATACAGGTGTCAGGCAATGACTATCTCCTACAAGAATGGATCTAACCATCGCCCCCTTGACATTCAATGGCATTGCCATCGCTGAATCCCCCACAATCAACATCCATGGGGTTACCATTGATCAGAAGCTGAATTGTACTAGCCATATTAATACTGTGGCTACCAGAACAGGTCAGAGGCTAGGAACTCACCTCCTGACCCCCATAGCCTGTCCGCCATCTACAAGGCACATGTCAGGAGTGTAATGCATTACTCTCCAATGGCCTGGATGAGTGCAGCTCCAACACCATTCAGGACAAAGCAGCCCACCTGATTGCTCCTTCTTCCACAAACATTCAAACCCTCCACCACCGACGAACAGTGACAGCCGTGTATACCATCTACAAGACGCACTGCAGTAACTTACCAAGGTTCCTCAGACAGCACCTTCCAAACCCACAACCACTACCATCTAGAAGTACAAGAGCAGCAGATACCTGGGAACCCCACCACCTGGAGGTTCCCTCCAAGTCACTCACCACCCTGACTTGGAAATATATCAGTGTTCCTTCATTGTCGCTGAGGAAACATCCTGGAACTCCCTCCCTAACAGCACAGCGGGTGTACCTACACCTCAAGGGCTGCAGCGGTTCAAGAAGGCAACTTGCCACCATCTTCTGAAGACCAACTAGGGATGGGCAATAAATGCTGCCCTAGCCAGCGAAGCCCACATCCCGTAAATGATTTATTTTTTAAATCTAAAAATGTAGTATCCAGTGTTCTGTCCATCCTAAATTCTACTAACTGTTTCATTACCAATCCCTTTTCTGTAGCTATCCTTAACAATCACTCAATATTCCGTTGTAATTCATATACTGCTCACTTCTGCCAGAACTTTCCCTTCTTCAGTCCAATATTGGGATTTTTTCAATGTTCATCATCTCTTTTTGTTTTTAACATTGAACCTAACTATATTACAGTAATAATAACAATAATAACCTTTTATTGTCACAAGTATGAAGTTACTGTGAAAAGCCCCTAGCCGCCACATTCCGGCACCTGTTCGGGTAAGCTGGTACGGCAATTGAACCCGCTCTGCTGGCGTTGTTCTGCATCACAAACCAGCTATCTAGCCCACTGAGCTGAACCAGCCCTCAGTTGCTTTTTCCCAATTGTACCTACTGTCCTGACAATAACTCTTTTATTCCCCAGTACCATGTCAAAAATATTTCTTTCCGATCTAGGAAGCAGTCTTGGATGCATTCCAGAAAGCATTCCCTAATTTAACCATATGTATTATTTTTAATCCAAACTATCTTGAGAGAGCGAACTCATCCAGTGTTATTAAGAATAGGAACCAGTTGGCATGAGTTTATGTTGAACTGTTATTTGTTTAGGCGCATCAATTTGTGCAGGTTTGTGCAAGCATTTACTCTGAATTTCAGAGCTTTTCATAAAGTTAAAGTAAACACATGAAACAGGAATTTAAAGAAAGCCTTCCTGCTCTGGAAGGCTGAAAGCCTTTTTGCATTGCAAACCAATCTAATTTGCCCACAAGAGGGATCTGTTGCACCAGCTGAAATGTCAAGTATTTGAGCTGGGCCAAGTAGCTTTCTAAGGCATGTTACTTTCCAAAGTGGAAACTAACGGCCTTCCTGAAATTTTACACAAATAAAACTCATAAAATTAAAGGACTTTACCAGCCACCACAAATTGTCATCCCTTCCCTGGGTGTTCCATTTGACACGAGTAGCTTCAACACGTAGAGAACATTGACTTGAGAAAGGAAAACTTTTTTTTACACAGTGCCGTACCACACTTCTCAGAAATGTTCACGCACAGTGCCTGAGAACCTGAGCGATTGTGGTAGGCCTGTGTTATTAATTAAAATTGCTATCGTCCCAGAGAACAATAGGCTGCTCTGCTCTTTGTGAGAGAGCTGATTTAACCTAAGGGTCACCACCTCAGGCGAGGGGCAAGGTTGAGAAGGCGGAGCCTTTATGGATAACCTCAGGGAATGGAACCCGCCCTAATAGCGTCTCTCCACATCACTAAGCAGCCGTCCAGCCAACTTAGCTGGACAATCCTCTCCCACCTCACCAACCCCTGTCCTGCATGTCTTACTAAAAAGCCTGCTGCAATAGCTGCAGTTCCATACAACTCTCAAAAGATGTTTCCTTGGAGAACGTTACCCTCAAATTGTGCTTCATGAAGGGAGGCAAATAATCTAATGCTGCTCACTTCAAGCTTCTTCTCCGATGAAATTTGAATTTGCTATTTCATAAAATCCTATATTCTCTTTCTAAATCTGAAGTTATTACCCAAAAAAGAGAACTGCAATCAAACTGATTTCATCTGGCTGTCTTAGTGAACCTCAGGTACTAGGAGTCAACCAGAAAAATTCAACTCCGCTATCCTGATACTTCATCCTTGGCTTTCACCTAACAAAGTTTTGAAATTTGATGCACAACACACTACGTTTTTCTTCTTTTATCGAATTTTCAGTCATTTACATTCGAATGCATACTTTATAAAATTATTGTAGTTGAATTTGTTTATAAGTCACCTGTTAGATGTCAAGGGTTTTGACCTATTACACTGATAAAATCAGCCAATCCTTGCCTTGAGAGAAAAAAATGCTGAATCAGAACAAAATAGAATGTGGAAATTGCCGAACAAGGTAAAAGCTCATTGTGTAGGCAATAATATATTGACATGGATAGAGGATTGTCTAACTAACAGAAATCAAGATAAATGGGTCATTTTCAGGTTGGCAAACTACAGTTAGTGGGGTGCAACAGAGATCAGTTTTGAGGCCTCAACTATTGTAATCAATATCAATGACTTGGATGAGGGACAAGGTATATTGCAGTCAAATTTGTTGACAACACAAAGATAGATGGAAATGCAGTGTGTTACGAGGACACAAGGGACTGTATATTACAGGGGTATGGGAGAACATGCAAACTGTTTGCCCCGCATGCCAATGTAGTTGAGAGTGGGATTCCGCCCCTCAGTGGGAGGGGGTTTTACCCTCAAGAGCTGCCAGTCAGTCTGATTGTATGGCACCTTCAGCAGCCCCTGTAGTGCCAGAGCTCAGTAATGGACGTTGCCGGGATTACAGGAAGAAACACGCAGAAGGTGATGGCTGCCAAAGAAAAGTAAGACCCAGGGTTTTAGGTTGGGGAGGAATCCTAATTCCCAAGGAGGAGGGAGAGGGGTCTGGGAGGCTGGGCTTTGGGGGGCAGGTGACATGGAAGGATGAGGGTGACAGCTTTGAGTGGTACCCCCAATGCATGAAGGCCACCTACTGAAAGAGATGCCCCTCCCTGCCCCTTCTCCTCCTGTCCTTTTTCATATAGTACTTTAAAAATTACCTGTCCACTCCTACCTGCCTTCTCGTGCCAGCTATATCGCAGCATGGGCATCATTAACCAGCATATTATTTATTTAGAAATGGCAGGTTCGGCCCCCACCAACCTAACATATCATGGTGGTCAGCTTGGAATGGGCATGAAAGTGATGGGCTACCCATCCAACTTGTTTAATGTGCCTCCAGGCTGAGTCGGACAGACCCCCCCCCCCCCCCCCCCCCATCAAAAATGTGCCCAGAGAAATAGAGAAGTTAAGTGAGTGGGCTTCAATTTGGCAGATGGAGGATAATGTGCAAAAATGTGAGGCTGTCCACTTTGATAGAAAAAATCGAAAAACAGAATATTATTTAAATTGAGAGGGACTGCAGAATGCTGGGGTACAGAGGAAGCTGGGCGTCGTCGTTAAAGATTCACTAAAGCATGCATGTAAAACAAATTAGAAAGGCAAATGCAATGTTGGCCTTTATTTCAGGGATGGAGTATAAGTGTAATCTTGCTACAACTGTAGCAAAACGTTTTTTTATTTAAGGAGGGATATACGCGCGTTGGAGGCAGTTCTAAGAAGCTTCACTGGGTTGATTCCTGGGATGAAGCATTTGAATTATGAGGAAAGGTTGCACATGTTGGGCCTATATTCATTGGAGTGTAAAAGAATGAGAAGTGAGTTTATTAATACACACAAAATTCTGAGAGGGTAGATGCTGAGAGAGTGTTTCACTTGTGGGGGATTCTATAACTTGGGAACACAGTTTCAGAACAATGAGTCTCCCATTTAAGACGGAGGTGAGGAGGAATTTCCTACGGGGGACGTTGATCTTTGGAATTCTCTATCTTAGAGAGCAATGAAGGTTGAGTTGTTCAATATATTCTAGGCTGAGTTGGACAGATTTTTATTGCTCCATAAGGGAGTCAAGTGTTATGGGAGAAGACAGGAAAATGGAGTTGAGGCTACAATTAAATATTCTATGATCTTATTGGATGGCAGAGTAGGCTCAAAGGGTCCTGCTCCCACTCCTATTTTAAGGTTTGCTTATTATAACAGTGCTCTCCTCTCCCCATCTTCCATACTCATATTACACTACAGGCTGTTGGCTCAGCCTTGAACGGGTCTGTACATGATTCACAAAGATTTTCATAGCCTTCGTCATAGCTCTAAATGTAGCTAGCCCCAATCCTTGTTGACATTGTCAGTGGTTCAGTGCGGCACGGTGGTTAGCACTGTTGCCTCACAGCTCCAGGGACCCGGGTTCAATTCTGGCCTCAGATGACTTGTCTGTGTGGAGTTTGCACTTTCTCCCCGTGTCTGCGTGGGTTTCCTCCGGCTGCTCCGGTTTCCTCCCACAGTCCAAAGATGTGCAGGTTAGGTGAGTTGACCATGCTAAATTGCCCCTTATTGTCCAAAAGGTTAGCTGGGGTTACGGGGGTAGGATAGTGTTGTGGGCTTAAGTAGCCTGCTCTTTCCAAGGGACAGTGCGGACTCAATGTGCCGAATGGCCTCCTTCTGCACTGGGATTCTATGATTCTACGGGTCTCTCTTCTCGGACACATCCCGTCCACCTCACTATTATCTGCCCCTCCTCAAAAAAATATTAACCCATTTGCTTTCTCCAACTACAGCCCAATTTTCAATCTGCTTTACCTCCCTCTAACGGTCTCAAATGTGTTATAATCTCCCAGCTCCGTGACCTCAAACTTCATTGATGAAATCCTCCTTCTTAACAGCATTAAAATGTCCTAGCCACAGTTATAAATAATTATTTTGTAACTGTGTCCATAGTGTATCAGTCATCTCCCAATCTTCTACATTATCTTCAGCACCACCTCCTCTTCCTCAGCAGTCATCCACAGTTTCACATTTATATTCATGACTGCTACCTCTAGCTCTCCCTCTCTCTCTTGACTTCTTGGTACCTTTGTGCTGTACAACATCCACTTTTGGATTAGTTAAACCTTCCTCTAGATCAACGGCAGGAAAGAGCAATAAAAGACTTTCTTTTATGTGCCACTTTTCATGGCTTCATAAATGCTTTATAACCGATGACATTCTTTTGAATTTACTATTGTAATGTAGAAAAGATGGTTGTTCTAGTCAATGGATGCCTGTTGACCAGAAAACCAAGGAGACCTTCCCTGCCTTTCAAAATAATGTCCGAGGATGTTTTAGGTCCCCCTTAGAGGGCGGACTGGGTCTTGGTTTGACGTCTCACCTGAAGTACAGCACCTCTGATAGTGTGGCACTTGCTCAGAATTGCACTGGAGTGTCAGCCTAGATTTTGTACTCACTTTTCTGCTTTGTACTTGAACACACAATCTTCTGCCTTGGAAGCAGAAGTGTTACCAAGTGTGCCATGGTTGACACTACTGAAGACATTGGGTGGAATTTTCCAGCCCCCATCTGCCGGCAGGATTTTCCAGTCCCACCGTAGTCAATGGACCTTTGAGGGGCTCGTCACATCTCCTGCCCACCCCAGCCACAACGGGAATGTGGGCAAGGAACTGGGAGACCAAAGCATGTTTGAGAATGTTGGAGCAGAAAAATATAAATATCAGAAGTAAACCCATCGCCAATCTTCCTACCTGGGAAATTTTTTGAACGGGCCTCAATTTAACCAGTGTTCCTCCTGAAATTGAAGAAATGTCATTCATGCATACAAATCAGGGTCCCATGGCATAGTTTCGATCTTGATGTCACATTGGTTGTTATCTATGTTTGTTAGGGTACCGGACCGGATCCCAATTTCTGTTAAGACACCAGATGAGAAACCCCAAACAATTTGCAATTTGTAAAACTGTGAGGAAAGAATACTTTACCCCAGAGTGATGATTCTGACCAATGTGCATTTTTAATGTTAAAATAAACTTTAATTTAAACATAGTATTAACCACATTAACATCAAAGAAATAATTTTACAATTAACAGTGACGCAGTACTTAAATAAAAGGAAAAACTTTAAGTCTCCATCTACACCTGCCACTATATATATTCCAATAAAGCAACCCAATACTGTTCAAAATCCACTCATAAATAAAGTTAGCAATCAGGGTCTCTTGCTGTTCTCTGTGCCGACCTTTGGAGAGAGACCCTTTCAGGAACAATCGGAAAATCCTTCTGCCTTGTCAGACTCAAATTCTAAAAATAAACTGGCAAAACCACAGACAGACCTGCCTCCTCCCATTAATTACATCACCTGTATCCCACTAAGATGTCCCATGATCTGCTTAGCTAGGGCTAAACATTATCCCTCATTAATTATCTGCACCCCAGGGAACTGTCACAAACATAAACAATATTCCAATAGCCATCAATATGTAAATAAGTAAATGGTTAGAATCAATGATTATCTCACGTTTATGACATCATAATTACAGCCTTATCAGACATATTTGCTGTGTCTTTGAACCCAGGGTTTTTAATGGAATTACTACAGTCACATAGTTTATTTACCTTTCCACGTTTTCTTCTCTACTCTAGAAAATAATAGAGGAATGTTTTGTTCTTTATGATCCCATGGGAATTTGCAACATTCTGATAAGTGCTGAAGTGACTACATCAAGTGTGAGCTTGAAAAATGATCATGAATTGAATATTCAATCCTGGAGAGACATCAGCACCCAGTCCTGATGCTCAAAACGTACCTTTCCTATCACTGAATGATGATCAGCAGCAAGAACAACAGGCAGTAATTTTTCACCACCATAGTTGAGATTAGCTAACTCAACACTGCATTGAGTTTATTCCTGAGGCATTCCTCATCTCTATGCTCTTTGCCGTGGCACTTGGGTCTATCCACTGAAATAGCTAGAAGTCCATCACAATGGCTTCTCTGCCATTCAGTACATTTGTGGCTGATCTTCTGCCTTCACTTCATCTCCTGCCTGCTCCCTGCAACCCTCGATTCCCAGAGAGATTATGGTAAATAAGTAATAAGTAATAAATACCTGACCGTCAAAACTGACTTGCCATCACGTGTTTGTTGGTAGACACTGAAAGGTTGTTTTACCCCCAGCTGGTGAACCTAAAACACAGGGGTGCAGCCTCATTATAAGGGATGGATCATTTAGGACTGAGATGAAGAGATTTCTTGTCTCAGAAAGTTGTGAATCTTTGGAATGTCTACCCCAGAAGGTTACGGTTGTCCCATTGTTGAATATATTCAAGATTGATAGATTCCTGATCGTGTTACGGACACCTGGTCAGCTCTCAGCAGCGGCTACGATTCTGGACCAGAGCTGCAACTTATTGCGTTTTTAAGGTGGTGTGGAAAAATCAGTTCATTCTAGGAGTGATGATATCAGAAATAAGACTTGGTTATTTTATAAACAAACTTTATTAAAACAAAAGAAAAGAAAACAATATTAAAACTTCTAAACTTCGACCCTAACAATAACAGATTACATGTAGTTTCCTAACCTTAACATACTCATTCCCATTAAACAGCACTTTAAATGAACATGCAGCTCTCACTTACACAAACAGCAATTTTTCTTCTGTTAGGTAAATTACTTCAGAACCATTTTCCAAAGCCTGCCTCAGTGACAGCTTTCATGGCCTCACTCGGTTGCTTTCCAAAGCCTTCTCCCTGTGCCTCTTCCAAAATAAATTTTCTCTCTTTCTCTCTCTCCATCTCTCTATGCTCCCATATCATGCTATTGATATACAAATAACCTCCCATTGATGGAGAAAGAGACTGCCAGACTCTGTAATGGGCTAATAGCTGGTCAGAAAGGAGTGTCCCAAAGAAAATGAATTTCGAGTGACTCAACCTTGCTGAATAATAATAACCTAAGTAGGCTTACATTAACACCGCAATGAAGTTACTGTTAAAAGCCCCTAGCCGCCGCATTCCGCTGCCTGTTTGGATACATAAATATAAATAACCTTAATTGTCACAAGGAGCCTTACATTTACACTGAAATGAAGTTACTGTGAAAAGCTCCTAGTCGCCACATTCTGGCATCTGTTCAGGTACACAGAGGGAGAATTCAGAATTCTCAGCTGGTACGGGAATTGAACCTGTTCTGCATCACAAACCAGCTGTCTAACCCACTGAGTTAAACCAGCCCATGCGAGAGAGAATTCAGAATGTCCAAATTACCTAATAGCATGTCATTTGAGACTTGTGGGAGGAAACCGGTGCACCCAAAGGAAACCCACGCAGACACGGAAAGAACGTGCAGACTCCTCACAGTGGCGCAAACTGGGAATCGAACCTGGGACCCTGGTGCTGTGAAGCAACAATGCTAACAACTAATACCGTGCCGCCCATAGACCATCCTGCGTACGCCCACTAATGAGTTTTAAGTCTGAATGGGACAACGAAAGGTATGGCAGGTGTGGGTGTAGCCCTCTGACTCTGTGCTAGCATTTTTTTTCCCTCAGTCTGTTTAACCCCTAAATTGCCTGCTACATCTTTGATCTAATTTCTGGACCCAATTTCCTAATATCCCTCTCGCATAACAATCTCTCTGGGAATCGAGGGTTGCAGGGAGCAGGCAGGAGATGAAGTGAAGGCAGAAGATCAGCCACGAATGTACTGAATGGCAGAGAAGTCTCGATGGGCCAAATGGTCTACTCCTCCTATTTCCTATGTTCAATCGTCACATATTGGCAAGTGGGTTTGATGTTAGTCACCTTTGATGACAAACCATTGATCTAAATAGCTCCATGGCGAGGCTTCCATTCTTCCTTATTCCTTATCAAATGTACTTTTTAATCTTTGCTCTTTGATCAGTGGCTTTGTTTCCATTGTACACTGAATTATCACGGTCAAATTGCAGTTGGTCTACTTCAATTAACTGCAGGCCATCTAATCCATGTTCCTAGTTCAATTGATGGTGTATGTTTGGGACTGTTTGCTATTCTGCTACTTTTTATTGTACTTTGTGCTGCTTATGTTAGGGGCAGCGTGGTAGCACAGTGGTTAGCAGGTTTGATTCCCGGCTTGGGTCACTGTCTGTGCGGAGTCTGCACGTTCTCCCCGTGTCTGCGTGGGTTTCCTCCGGGTGCTCCAGTTTCCTCCCACAGTCCAAAAATGTGCGGGTTAGGTGGATTGGCGATGACCAAATTGCCCTTAGTGTCCAAAAAGGGTAAGTGGGGTTACGGGGATAGGGTGGGGGCACGGGCTTCAGTAGGGTGCTCTTTCCAAGGGCCAGTGCAAAACCGATGGGCCGAATGGCCTCCTTCTATGATTCTTACTTATGAATTAATTTGCATGCAATTTGGTAATCGTTATATTCTTATGATAAATCATCTGTCAGAGCTGACCCATTCCTGGAATGAGAATGGACTCTGTTTGTCCCGCAGAGAACTTCCAGGTGGCGGCTTGGTCCATCAGGGCGGACGTTGCTGTTTCTAGTAGTGTGGCCTTTCATTGCTCAGTGGATAGTGTACGTTGTTCTGCGCAGAAAAAGGAGCTGAAAAACTGTGGTAAGTGTTTATCCCCTTCTGGTATCAGCTTCTGTACAGTTCATTTGACCCATATGGGTTGTTTTATGTCTGCTCATTGTATTGCATTACAGCATTATGTTTTTAGGAAGTGTCAGTTCACACAAAGTGTTGGTCCCACACAGAATTGGTCCCACCCAGAAATGCCTGAAGTCTCCATTATTTGGTACAGGAATTCAGAGCCTCGGTGGTGGTGGTGGTTGGGGGGGGGGGGGGGGGGGGTTTGTCTGAGGAAGTATTAGTGCTGCACAACTGTTTTATTTTAATCAAAGACATCTTTCCCAAAATAACCCTAACGCGCTGGGAAAAGAAACTTGCCCGCCAGTTCCCTTTAAGAGTTGAGGTACTATTTGTTTATAGTCGTCGGTCTCCCTTGTCCGTGTTATGAGGACCTCGGGCTGTTGTTGCCAAATTCCAGCCGCAGCCTTAGCCACACCCACATGGTTCTGACAGCTCCAAATGGAAATAAATGCAATAAAGCTTGAATTACTCAGCAACTAAAGAGATTGTTTGTGAAGTGAATATTACTTTGCGGCGGGCAGCTCATTGCTGTGTTTTTGAAAAACTTCCAAAGAGCTATTTGGCCCAGTGAGTTTGACTCAGCCTAAACAGCTGAGTAAACCCCACCCCCCACTCCCTAACCCCCACCCCCTACCCACCAAACCTCATGCCATCATGTGTTTTGGAAAGCTCTTATTACAAATGCAGAAAAAAGAATGGCTCCTCTAAAGTTACAAACGGAGGTCACTTTGTTACTTTTTGTGGAATTGCATCTCATTTGAGCTTATTTCTGAATAATATTTACTTTGGAGCCTGTTGTGAGTTCAGTGGCTTCCTTTCGATGCTTTAACAATTGTGAAGGTAGATGGAGGGTGAGAAATATGAGTAAATATGGGCGGCATTGTGGTATATCTGATTTAAAAAGCTTTTTGTCTTGCATCCGCCAGGACATTTGGCAAGACTAGCAGTGTTCTTCGAAGTGTCCTGATGAGTGTAAGATGAAAAACTTTGATGTCTCTTTTTTTCAGCAAAATTCTTGTTCGACCAAACAACTGTCATACTATTTGCAAGAACTTTGAATTCTGACTCAGCCACCTATGGAAATGGCAGTGAAATAAGGAGCTTCTTGTTTTTGACCTGGCCACAGCTTCTAATAAAGTGTAATTGTACTCTTACCCTTATCCTGCTGTAAATTTGCATGGTTCATGGTGAGAAGGCGAATGTACATATTTTAAAAATTATTTTATTCAAGGCATTTTCACATATACAAAAAAAAAGCAGAAGAACCACAGAACAATACAATAAACAACCGCACCCCACCTGCTCCCCTGACACTGAGCCCATCTCACGTCCCGCCTACCCCATTTTAACCCCCTTACCCCCACCCATGCGGACCCCTCAAACCTCCTTAAAGAAATCAATGAATGGTTTCTATTTCTGGGTGAACCCCTCTGCCGGCCCCCTCAAAGCGAACTTGACCTTCTCCAGCCTCAGGAATTATGCCAGGTCGCTCATCGGCACACCCGCTTTCAGCAGCTCCGAGTCCCGCCACCGGAGCAAAATCCATCTCCGGGCTATCAGGGAGGCAAAGGCCAAAACATCGGCCTCTCTCACCCCCTGGACTCTTGGGTTTTCTGAGACCCCGAATATTGCCACCTCTGGACTCAGAACCACCTCCACACCCAGCACCTCGGACATCACGTCCGAGAACCCCTTCAATCCTGGCACGCCCAGAACATGTGGATGTGATTCCCGGGCCCCCATGCGCACTGCCCACACCTATCCTCTACCCCACAAAGAACCTACTCATCCTCGCCACTGTCATCTGAGCCCTATGCACCACCTTTAACTGGAAAAGCCTTAACGTCGCACATGACAAGGACGCGTTTAACCTCTGGAAGGCCTCCACCCATGTCTCGGCCCCCACCTCCCCTCCCAGCTCATCCTCCGATTTGCGCTTAATAACCCCAACCAGGGCTCTCTCGCACTCCATCAACTCCTTATCGACATCTGACACCTTCCCCTCCCCTGTTTCATCCTTCGACAGAACTTTGTCCTGCAACCCCAGGGTCGGCAGCCCAGGCAAGGACGGCACCTCTCGCCTTACAAAGTCCCGCACCTGCAGGTACCTAAATCCATTCCCCATGGGCAACCTATACACTTCCTCCAGGTCCTCCAAACCTGCAAATTAGCAGCACAGTAGCATAGTGGGTAGCACTATGGCTTCACAGCGCCAGGGTCCTAGGTTCGATTCCCGTCTTGGGTCACTGTCTGTGCGGAGTCTGCACGTTCTCCCCGTGTTTGCGTGAGTTTCCTCAGGATGCTCCGATTTCCTCCCACAGTCCAAAGATGTGTAGGGTTAGGTGGATTGGCTGTGCTAATTTGCCCTTAGTGTCCAAAAAAGGTTAGGTGGGGTTACGGGGGCGGGGATAGGGTGGCGGTGTGGGCTTTGGTGGGGTACTTTTTCCAAGGGCCTATGCAGACTCGATGGGCCGAATGGCCTCCTTCTGCACAGTAAATTCTGTGAAATTCGCCCCCTATATAACCAAAGCGCTCAATCCCTGCCTGCCGCCAGCCCCTAAACCTCGCATCCAACCCCTCCGGTGCAAACCTACGGTTATTATGGATCGGCATGCATACCTAAGGCACCTTCCAGCCGCAGATGCTGGCTCCACTGCCCCCCACACCCTTCATGCCGACACCACCACTGGGGTCACAGAGTACCTGGCTGGCGAGAATAAACTGCCCACACAAACCCAGAGATCAGCAAATTGACTTTTGTAAAAACTGACTTGGGGACAAAGTTCTGAAATACAAAGAAAAACCATGGCAGCAACATCATTTTCACTTTCTCCACCCACCTTGCCAGCGACAGCAGCAGCACATCCCACCTCTTAAAGTCCCCCTTCATCTGCTCCACCAACTCAGCCATGTTCAGTTTGTGCAACTGTGCCCAACTCTGCGCCACCTGGATACCCAAATACCCGAAAGACGCCCCCACCACCCAGAACGGCAACTCCCCTCCCCTCTTTTCCTACCCTCCAGCCTCTATTGGGAACACCTCGCTATTTCCTGAAAAACCCCAGCAGCTTCAGCAGGTACAGCAACTCAAACGCCTTCTCCGCGTCCGTCACCACCACTACCTCCACCTCCTGCCCGTCCAAAGGCATCAGAATCACATCGAGGAACCTCCTCATATTCGCCGACAACTGCCTTCCCTTCACAAAACCCATCTGATCCTCGCTTATCACTCCAGGGACACAGTCCTCAATTCGCAATGTCAACACCTTTGGCAATAACTTGTCGTCCATCTTCAGTAGTTATATCAGGCGGTACGACTCACACTGCTCCGGATCCTTATCCTTCTTCAATATCAGGGAGTTGGAAGCCTTCAAAAGTGTAGGGGGGAGTTTCCCCCTCTCCCTTGCTTCATTATATACCCTCACCAGCAGTGGCCCCAGGAGCGCCCCAAACCTTTTATAAAACTCTACTGGGAACCTGTCCAGCCCCGGAGCCTTCCCTGCCTGCATTGTCCTCATACTATCCATCACCTCTCTCAGCCCAATTGGGGCCCCCAGACCCTGAACCAGCCCCTCCTCCACTTTGGGAAACACTAACCCATCCAGGAATCGCCACATCCCCTCCTCCCCAGCTGGGGGCTCCGACTCCTGGAGCCTCCTATAAAACGCCTCGAACACTCCATTCACTCCCTTTGGGTCCACCACCACCGTGCCCATTTCATCCCTATCTCTGCCGATCACCCTCTTGCTTTCTCAGCTGATCACCTTATTTCCGTACTCATTCACTGCCCCTCTGGCCCGCCCCAGCTGCCCCACCCCCTTCCCTGTAGAAATTAGCCCAAACCCCATCTGGAGCCTCTGCCCCTCCTTCAACAGCCCTGCCTCCGGTGCCTCCGAGTACCTACTGTCCACCCTCAAAATCTCATCCACCAATATTGCCCTCTCCTCCTGCTCTGTTTTCTCCCTATGTGCCCGAATTGATATCAACTCGCCCCCGACTACGGCCTTGTGACTCCCACAGCATGGCGGCTGTGACCTCCCCCGTCTTGTTCAGCTCCATGTAGCCCCGAATGGCAGCCCTCACCCGCTCATCTTCATCCGCCAGCCATCCCACATCCAGCCTCCACTGCGGCGCTGGATCCCCCTCCAGGCCAGCAGTAAATCCATCCAGTGCTGCGTGTGGTCGGCAACCACAATCGCCGAGTACTCTGTGTCGGCTACCCCCGCCTGCAACGTTTTGTCCAACACAAAAATAAACAATCCGGGAGTACACCAGATGCATATGGGAGAAGTATGAAAACTCATTTGCTCTCGGCCTCCCAAACCTCCACGGGTCCACCCCCCCATCCCCACCCCCCCATGCACTCCATAATCCCCCTCAGCTCCTTCACCACCCTTGACGACTTGAGACTCGACCAGCCCAAGCTCGGATCTATGACCGTATAAAACCACCACCCACCCCCATAATCAACCGATGCAAGTCCAGGTCCAGAATCTACCCCAATACGCACCTGATGAAATGCACGTCACCACAATTTGGGGCATAAACTTTCACCAAAACCCTCCAACTTTCCCCTAACCACCACATATCTCCCACCCTCTTCCCTCCGATTGGCCGCAATATTCCCCACCTTGAATGCAACCCATTCATTAATCAACACTGCCACCCCTTTCGTCTTCCTATCCAGCCCCGAATGTAACACCTGTCCCACCCATCCCTTTCTCAGCTTCGTCTGAACCCCCGCCTCAGGTGCATCTCCTGCAAAAAAGCCACGTCCACCTTCAAGCTCCGTAGATACGTGAACACACGCGACCGTTTAACTGGCCCATTCAACCTCCTCGCATTCCATGTGACCAGTCTGGTCGGTGGGCTCCCTTCCCCTACTCCTGTTGACCAGCCATACCCCTTTTGGACCAGCCCCAGCCCGTGACGTACGACCCTCCAGGCCCACCCTTGGATGTCCATCGTCATTGATCTCTTCCCAACTGTGCCACATCAACCACACCACACCCACGTCAGCAACCCTCCTTCCCCCCCACCCTCAAAACAGAGTACCAACCTCATCCCGCACCCCCCCCCCCACCTTCCTCCTGGCAACCCCCCACCTCACTCCCGTTACCTAGCCCCTAGCCCGCCCAGCTAGCATGGTGATCCCACACAAGGCCTCCAACCACCTGTCCTCCCTCCAGTTTCCCTCCCCCTCACTCCCCGAGCCGACCCAGCAGTCAATCCCTAAAGAATAACAAAAGGCATATTCACCATCACTGTTTCCCTGCCAAGAATTGCCCCTGAATACCACCCCCCCCCCCTCCCCCCCCCCCCCCCCCCCCCCCCCAACCACCACCACCACCAAACACTTTAGAAAACTGCTCCAAAGTTCATTGTCCCTCATAAAATCCATCATCCCCTCTGGCGTGTCAAAATAGAGTTCTTGCTTCTGGAAAGACCTGCTTGCTCGGCACAACATCGAGGGTCGAAGGGCCTGTTCTGTGCTGTACTGTTCTATGTTCTATGAAAGTCACCCACAGGCGGGCCGGGTACAATACCCAAAACCTCATCCCCTTTTTGAAGAGGGCAGCCTTAATCCGATTGAACCCAGCCCTCCTCGTCGCCAGCTCCGCACCCAGGTCCTGGTACACCCGCAGTTCATTCTGTTCCTTGGTACATTTCCTGGTCTGCTTCGCCCAATGAATGATCTTCACCTTGTCCAGAAAAACGTGCAACCACACCACCATCGGCCTGCAGCTCCCTCAGCGCCCTGTGTGCTCGGTTGGCCTCCAGGGGCTCCCCCACCAGTTTCTCAAGCATCCCTGCCACATGCATAGCAGCCTCCGCACCTTCAATGCCTTCAGCCTTCCCAACAGTTCTTAAATTTTGCCTCCTGGGCATTTCTCCAGATCCTCCACCTTCTCCCTCAGCCTCTTCTGGTTCTCTCGCATCACTCCCTCTTCCACCACAAACGAGGTGCTTCCCCACCACCGCCTCCACTTTCTGGATCGCCTGGCCCTGGGGCTCCAGCCTCTGCTCAACTCGCTCGATCCCAGCGTTCCACCACCTTGGCTAGGTCTTCCAGGGCCTCTTTCCTCTGTTGTCAAAATTTATAATTCAGGAACTCTACCAACTGCTCCATCGACCACTGGGCAGGCAGCACAGACCCTTGTCTTCCGCCATCTTTTCCTGTGGCACACCATGAAGCCTCTCCTGCTCCAGCTGCCCTTTGTGCCTTACACCACTCCTTGTCCGCAGGTCCATCCACCTACCGCACCAGAGGAGCGTTACCTTACCCAGGCACTCCTGTAACTTTTGCTCTCAAACACAAGCACCCTTTAGGCAGGGAAAAGACAAAATAAATCTGCCTTGAGCGGGAGCCACTAAATGTGCGGCCACTCACTCCATGGCCACCATTGGAAGTAGGTGAATGTACGTATTGCCGTGCATACGGTATTTCAATGGACCATGTCCGATTGTTTGTATGTTTGTAAATTTGTCTCAGTTCGTAGCAACAGAAGAATTACCTTCGCAAAATTATTCTGATCTTGCCAAAGAATGTGCCAGTGTGAGGTCTTTTCAGAGAAGCTGTCTGGTGTCTTTTTAACTTGATTAATGGAAATAATGATAGTATCGGGCTAAAAGTTATTAATTTTGATCGACAGATGGCAGAGACGAGACTTGTATTCCATTGAACATAATACGATTAAGGGATGATCCAGTTGGGAAAAAAATAAATTGCTGGAACTACACCAGTGGGCAGGAAGGATCTGTAGAGAGTCAAGTAATATTTACGAGCAGGATTTTCCCCACAGGATTCCGAACTCCATATCGATGGTAAAGTGGGAGTCAGAAGCCTGCACCATGTGGGGAACAGAGATCCAGCTGTGGTTTTCCCCGAATTGGCCAATTAATGGCCAAAGGGCTGTGCTGCTGAGCAGAGAAAAGATGTGGGTTCAGCTACAAGTGCTGCCTTTGAACTGCAGATCTAATCAAGGATGCCGTGAAGCTGGAGGGCAAATAGGAAGCGGTGGTGAGCCACCATCTCAAATACAACTGCAAGGCCATTCGAGAGAGGAGACACGAGTCAACTGCATTGCTGTCGATCTGGAGTCACATAGAGACCTGACTGTGTCAGGGTGACAGATGTTCATCAATAAAGGCCCCTCCCCTCCCCTCCCCCTGCTCACAAAGGTTTAATGGCGAGTCAGGGGGACAATGTGGCAGGAGCTGAAAAATCGGTTTCCTGCCGGTGTAAAATGACAGCGGGAACTTGTGCTCCTACCCGCCATGGCAGGTCGCCATTTATGCCACAGGCCAGCGTGAAGCCAATTTGGGATGCAGATGAAGGCCCAGCCGGAATCTACCTCCCACCCCGCCCCATCTTCCATGCTGCCAGCAGGAAATCACATCAATCCAGAGCATGTCTAGACCAATGTGGCGTGTACATGTTGGCATTTATCTGAAGAAGGCCGTTGGCAGATCACGGAGATTTGAGGAGAAGATGGACCCTGGAACACCGCGTGCAGCAGCGGGTGATGGGAGCATCAACCAGGTGGATCTTCACTGCCCAGCAGCAAGTAGTTGTTCCGGGCGCTGCACCCTCTCGCAGGGATCAGATATTCAAGCTTCAGGTGGATGGCTGCAAGAAGGACTGTTTAGCGACAATGGTCTGTACGGGGGTGGGGGAGGCGGTGGCATAGTGGGAATGTCACTGGACTACTGGGAGGCCGGAGAATCCATTCACTTTGCCTAAAGTGGCTAAACAAGCCCAAATTCACCCAAACGATGCCTGACTATTAAAGTGACAGATTCTCCATAACCCAATCTTTATAGCAGTTTACTTTCAGTGGATAAAACACAAAAATTGCTTCAAAGGCATAGCAAGGCTGATTCAAAAGTATTTAAATATTCATATTAAATCTGGACAGGATTATATTACTGTTCTGTACTATTACTGTACTGTACAGGGGCTTTTCACAGTAACTTCATTGAAGCCTACTCGTGACAATAAGCGATTTTCATTTTCATTTTCATTAATAAATGAAACTACTGGCTAGAAGCCCCAGAATGTCACTGATGGTATAAGCACCAGCGTGAAATCAGCAGATGACCCTGACCAGGTCATGCCATTGGTTGCAATTGTGAACCAATCACCAGGAGTTGGGTAGCATGGTGGTGACGTTACTGGACTAATGATCCAAAAGACAAGAGACCAAAGCCTGTCATGGGTTTTAATGAATTAAATCTGGAATAAAAATCTGACGCTAACCAAGATTGATGAAAAAACTTATCTGGTTTACAAGTTCAGTCTGGACGTTCCGCCCGTGGACACTGATTATGACCAATCAGTCGATAACTACTGTGGTAGTATGACAAGAGGTACTACGGTACCTGGGAGTGTGAGCTACCATTGGTGGAGAAGGCTCGCTGCTCATTGGTCCAAGTGTTTGCAATTCATTAGTCTGAATGTAAGGTAGCTCCGCCCAGTGAGGTGGGGTATTAGAACCCGTGTTTCCCAGCAGCCGGCCTCTTTCTGTACTCGAGCTGCTGGGGAAACATCTTGTTGATTAAGTCTTCAATTCGGACTACATCCTTGTTTCAGTAGTTATTGATCACGCATCAATTTAATCAACAAGATTTTAAAAGATGGAGCTCCGCATCAAACCGGACTGTCTACGACTCAGCTCCCATGCAGCTAATGCAGCAGCTACATTCAAGCATTGGCTAGCTTGTTTTAATAGCTACCTCAGCACGGCAGAAAACGTATCGACGAGGGAGCAGAAGCTACACATCCTGCACTCGTGCGTAGGCCCCGCCATCTACACGCTCATCGAGGACACGGCCAACTACGTCTCCGCCATGGAACTGCTTAAAGGACACTACATCCGACCGGTGAATCAAATTTACGCTCGGCACTTGCTGGCTACGAGGCAGCAGACCCCTGGTGAGTCGTTAGACGATTTTTACCGTGCGCTCCTTGTACTGGGGAGGAACTGCGGCTGCCCGCAAGTTTCTGCTAATGAGCACACTGAACTGTTAATCCGAGACGCCTATGTTGCGGGTATGCAGTCCCCACAAATCCGCCAGAGACTGTTAGAGAAGGAAACTTTGAGCCTCACGGAGGCGCGGGCCCTTGCGAACTCTCTAGATGTTGCGTACAGAAACGCCCGTTCATACGCCCCCGACTGCGCGGTGGCCCCCTGGGCAGCGTGGAATTCATCTTCCCCTTCCCCTACAGACTCTGAATCGCCTCAGGCCTGCACTGCAAGACGCCCTGGAAACCCCGCTGGGCCCCGTTGCTATTTTTGTGGACAGGCAAAACACCCCCGACAGCGTTGCCCAGCCCGATCAGCAACATGCAAGGGCTGCGGTAAGAAGGGCAATTTTCTGTCGGTCAAGCCAAGGCGGTCGCTGCGGTCCCGGGCAACGACTGCGGGATGCCGCCCCGTCTCTCTCCGAGGGCCCCGTGCGACCCGCGAACTTCTCCGTCCTGATCCCCCAACGCCAATTGCGGCATCCGGACGCCGCCATCTTGTGTTTCCGATGCCACGTGCGGGGGACGGGCGCTGCCATTTTGTCCATCCCCCGCCATGTGCGACCAGTGGGCGCCACCATCTTGCATCGGCCCCGAGGACCCCGGCGCGGGTGACTACGCACCGCCCGATGACGACTCCGATCTTCTGCCACGACTCGCATCAGTCACCTTCGACCAGTCCCGACCCCGCACGTTCTCTACGCCGACGACAAAGGTCCTGCTCAACGGGCATGAAACGTACTGCCTGCTGGACTCCGGGAGCACAGAGAGTTTCATACACCCTGACACGGTAAGGCGCTGCTCTCTTCCTGTCCATCCCATCAATCAAAAAATTTCCCTGCCCACTGGCTCCCATTCGGTTGAGATCAAGGGGTATTGTATAGCCAACCTCACAGTCCAAGGTAGGGAGTTTAAAAATTGCAGGCTCTACGTCCTCCTCAACCTCTGCGCGGCCACACTCCTGGGGTTAGACTTCCAGTGTAACCTCCAGAGCCTAACATTTAAATTCGGCGGCCCTATACCTCCCCTCACTGTCTGCAGCCTCGCGACCCTCAAAGTCGCTCCCCCGTCCTTGATTGCAAACCTCTTTCCGGAGTGCAAACCTGTCGCCACCAGCAGCAGACGATACAGTGCCCAGGACCTTAGAACTTAGAACAGTACAGCACAGAACAGGCCCTTCGGCCCTCGATGTTGTGCCGAGCAATGATCACCCTACTCAAGCCAACGTATCCACCCTATACCAGTAACCCAACAACCCCCCCATTAACCTTATTTTTTAGGACACTAAGGGCAATTTCGCATTGCCAATCCACCTAACCCGCACATCGTTGGACTGTGGGAGGAAACCGGAGCACCCGGAGGAAACCCACGCACACACGGGGAGGACATGCAGACTCCGCACAGACAGTGACCCAGCCGGGAATCGAACCTGGGACCCTGGAGCTGTGAAGCATTTATGCTAACCACCATGCTACCGTGCTGCCCAGGTCTTCATCAGGTCCGAGGTGCAGCGGCTTCTGAAGGAAGGGGTCATTGAGGCTAGTAACAGCCCCTGGCGAGCTCAAGTTCTGGTGGTAAAGACCGGGGCGAAGAATAAGATGGTCACAGACTATAGTCAGACCATCAACAGGTTTACGCAGCTGGACGTGTACCCTCTCCCCCGTATATCGACCTGGTCAACAGGATCGCGCAGTACAAGGTCTTCTCCACGGTAGACCTGAAGTCTGCCTACCACCAGCACCCCATCCGCACGAGCGATCACAAGTACACTGCGTTCGAGGCGGACGGGCGTCTCTACCACTTTTTAAGGGTTCCCTTCGGTGTCACAAACGGGAACTCGGTCTTCCGATGAGAGATGGACCGAATGGTCGACCGATACGGTTTATGGGCAACTTTCCCGTATCTAGATAATGTCACCATCTGCGGCGACGATCAGCAGGACCACGACACCAACCTCCGCAAATTCCTCCAAACCGCAAAACTCCTGAATTTGACCTAAAACAAAGAAAAATGCATGTTCAGCACCGACCGCCTAGCCATCCTCGGCTACGTAGTGCAAAATGGAGTGATAGGCCCCGACCCGGTACGCATGCGCCCCCTGATGGAGCTCCCCCTCCCTCACTGCTCCAAGGCCCTGAAGAGCTGCCTCGGGTTCTTCTCTTACTACGCTCAGTGGGTCCCCAACTACGCCGACAAAGCCCGTCCCCTCATACAAACTACCACTTTCCCCCTGTCGACGGAGGCCCGCCAGGCCTTCAGCCGCATCAAAGCGGATATCGCAAAGGCTAGTGGGCAGCCGCCGTTCGAGAGAGGTATAGTCCCATATCACTAGTCATACTACCAGTAAATTATCCCACCCGCATCGGACTACCAGTCATGGCTGGACGCCCGAGCAGTCTCTCCCCCCCCCCCCCCCCCCCCCCCGATTCCTTTCTCAACAAATGTGGTAGTATGACTAGAGGTACTATGGTACCTGGGAGTGTGAGCTACCATTGGTGGAGAAGGCTCGCTGCTCATTGGCTCAAGTGTTTGCATTCCATTGGTCGGAATGTAAGGTAGCTCCGCCCAGTGAGGTGGGGTATTAGAACCCGTGTTTCCCAGCAGCCGGCCTCTTTCTGTACTCGAGCTGCTGGGGAAACATCTTGTTGATTAAAGCCTTCAATTCGGACTACTTCCTCGTTTCAGTAGTTATTGATCGCGCATCAATTACACAGCACAGTACACAGGGAGGCACGGAAGCACAGTGCTTCGTACTGCTCAGAGGGGCTGGTTTAGCACAGGGCTAAAGAGCTGGCTTTTAAAGCAGGCCAGCAGCACGGTTCAATTCCCGTACCAGCACCCCCCCCCCCCCCGAACAGGTGCCGGAATGTGGCGACTAGGGGCTTTTCACAGTAACTTCGTTTGAAGCCTACTTGTGACAATAAGCAATTTTCATTTCATTTCATTTTCATTTAATTTCACAGCGCCATGGTCCCAGGTTTGATTCCCGGCCTGGGTCACTGTGTGGAGTCCGCACGTTCTCCCCGTGACTGCGTGGGTTTCCTCCGGGGGCTCCGTTTTCCTCCCATAAGTCCCGAAAGACGTGCTGTTAGGTGAATTGGACATTCTGAATTCTCCCTCAGTGTACCCGAACTGGCGCCGGAGTCTGGCGACTAGGGGATTTTCACAGTGACTTCATTGCAGTGTTAATGTGAGCCTACTTGTGACACTAATAAAGATTATTACTATTTTATATAGCAATGGTACTCAGGAAGAAACTATGATTCGTGCTAAATAGAAAATATGACACTAATTTGAAATAATAGCTTTCTAGTCTAATCAGTTTCACGAACCTGAATTTGTATGTTAACTGCTAGAAGACTGGTTTGGATAGAAAGTGTTCGGCAAATCTAAACAAAGGAATTCATTACTGTATTTGGAACTAGCTGTCTCTACATATGATTCTATGTCTCCTGAAAGCCCCCCTCTTGCAGAGGTGTATCCCCATGACTATATGGATAGCCACTGTATCTGAATGCATGTGTCCACAGTCCAGGTGATTGCAGGCAATGAGTGACAAAGGAATTTGACTATGATAGCTCAATCCTGTGAGCACCAACCTCCACATGCTTTCCAGGAGACTCTGGTTAGCAATAGAAGGGATAATTCAGGCTGATTTTAGCCCACTTGCCCAGAGCTTCATCCCAGGGTTGGGAGTGCAGAGTCGGGTGACCTTTCCGGCTTCGCGATCCTGAACTCACTTGCCCTCGTGAGTGGGATTTCGGTTGGATGGAGGTTGCAGGCTGTGACAGGAGTTGGGATGGGCAACCTTGAAACAAATCCACAGACTGCTGGGCGCAGGGACGGGTTGGGCACAAGGCCTACCTCTGTGCCCCTGCCCTGTATCACTGTTTCTGAGTCAGAAGGTTGTGAGGTCAGTCCCCATTTAATGACCTGGGCATATACTCTAGAGCAGTGGTTCTCAACCGGGGTCCACACAAAAAAAATACCGAATTGGGGGTCCACGGTGATATTTTAGTGGTCCATAGAGCAATTCTACTTCAGAACAATTGTTATTACTGAGAATCAAGTAGAAGAAAAAAATGTTTGTTTTCATGATGAATATTCACCTTTCTCTCTCTCTCTCTCTCTCGCACTGACAAAGGTCAAAGAGAGATTATAATCTATCTAATTTACCTTGAGGTAAATACCCACGGTTGACCTGACGCTTATGCCACGTTTCTCCTTGACAAGTTTAAAGAATGATTTAACACAGTAATCACTAGAAACTGTGTATATTTTATATGAATTGGTTATTTTTAGAGTAATTTAATTCAATTTAGTCAGTAAAAAGTTTTTTTAATTACTTTTCATATTAGAATAAGTTTGGCAATGTACAAAAATACCGCTAATCCGTTTCCAACCCTCACGGTAAGGTAGATGGACTTTAGGATTAGTTTACCACGCATATAAGAAGCTTTTTTTTCTGTGGAATGGCTATGGGGGTCCACAAAAAAAAATTAAGAGGAAAAGGGGTCCATGGGTTAAAAAAGGTTGAGAACTCCTGCTCTAGAGTGTCACTTTACTGCAATCCTTCAGGAGTGCCACATTGCCATGGTGTCACCTTTTGGATGAGACATAAAAAAATGAAGTTTCACACTTATATAGCATATTTAATGACCATTGGACATCCAAAAGCACTTTACAGCCAATAATGTAATTTTGAAGTGTAGTCACTGTTATAACGCAGGAAACATGGCAATCAGCATCTGCACTGTAAGCTCCGACAAACAGCAATGTGCCGATGACCAGAGTTTTTGTTAGTGATATTGTTTGAGGAATAAAAATTGGCCGGGATATTGGCGAGTACTCCCTTGCACTTAGTGCCCTGGGATGCTTTGCAGCCACTTGATTAGGCAGAGGAAGTCTTTATTTAACAGTTCATCCAAAAGTACTTCCTCTGACGATGCAGCACTCCCTCAGTCTTGCAGTAGGGTGTCAGTCTAGATTATGTGCTCATGTCTCTTAAACTAAGATGTCCATATAACTGTGACTGTACTTCAAAACACCTCGCTGTATGTGGTAGTTCATTTGGACATTTCTGGAGGACAAGATATGTAAATTCTATCTAATATGCTTTCTTGTGGCTGGATGGATAATATATTAACCGATTCAATAGTATTGCCTTGTGATGTTTTACTGTTTTGATTGTGTACCTACCACTGCTAAATCACTGATAACCAATGAATAAAATTGTGTGGTTAATGGTTAATAATTTAGCACAAGCAGCAGAACTACTGGAGAATTTATTTGTCAGTCTCGGCTTCACTGACCAGAAAGCAAAAATCCTCCATAACTGGTGTATGTAGTCTGTCCTTGAACCCAGTCTTGTGTCCACTGCTTGCTATCGCAGGGCTCATGCAGAAATTTTACCCTGCTGGATGTTATGAGGATGAGTCCCATTGTGTTTATTTATTATTAATAATATTTTTGCACAACTGCTTCAATGCTGTGCCATCTCCAGACTGATGTGCACACATACAATGCTTAATCTGGTTGATGCTTTTAGCTGTATTGATAGCCCCACTATTAAATACGAGTGAAATCACTATTGATTTTTTTTTTAATACTAGCTATAAAGATATCTCGTTGTCTTGTGGTCAACGACCCATTAGTTTTGACCTAAAGTTATAATCGTCTTCACTCATTGTGAATTTTATCACTCATCAAGACAGTACACTAGGGCCTGTGAGAGGATCCAAAATAGGAAAACAAAACCCCTGGTGAGGTTCACTGTATTTTTAGAGACATTGAGCAAGATTTCAACACCGCACCCCCCTCTCCCAGACATATACATAAAGAAGTGGGGAGAGGGTTGCGGGTTAAATTAGTAGATGTGATAAACTCTCACCCCAAACCGCTACGAATGTGCCTACTTCCAGTTTGACTGATGCGGATTGGGGGCGTGGTGAATCATGCATGTACTGGTGCCTGTTACACATGGCAAGAATTTTAGTTTCAAGAAAAAAATAAAGCCTTTTGGTCAGAGAAGCTCAGCCCTTTGTTTCACACGTCAACCCACTTACACATATCCTTAATCTCATTTCTTTCCAAACCTTTTGAATCCATTTGTACTGTCTGTTTCAGTGATCATTCCAATCATTTATTCTATGGCACTCTTCGGCTTTAGCATTGTATTGTAAACTTGTATTCTCTCCTTACTCCTAAGTTAGAATTAATATTCAGGTGCATCACCATTGTAAACAATTTGCCTGGATTGGTTTTGTCAATTTTGTAATGAGGAAAATTACAACTTAATCACAATTTTCCAAAGGAAACATGCTTTACTTTCCTCATCTTTCCTCCTAACCTAAAATCCTCATATTAAGAATTATCTTTGTTTCTTATCCTTCTGCTCTCTAATCCACAGAACCATAAAATTCCTACAGAACAGAAGGAAGCCCTTTGGATATTGTGTCTGCACTGACCCTCTGAAAGGGCATCCTACCTAGGCCCACTCCCCCGCCTTATTACCGCAATCCCGTCTAACCTGCACATCTTTGGGCACAAAGGGGCAATGTAGCATGGCCAATCCACGCAACTTGCACATCTTTGGACTGTGCAGAGCACCCAGAGGAAATCCACGCAGACATGGGGAGAACGTGTGAACTCCACACAGATAGTCATCCAAGGCCGGAATTGAACCCGGGTCCCTGGCACTGTGAGGTAGTGGTGTTAATCCCTGTGCTACCGTATCGCCAGCACGGCAGAACAATAATATTATTCCAATTATTAGGTGACCAGACTTGCACATAGTAAAACAGATAGTGTGACACAGTAAGTTGAGTGCTGCACAGGGAGGTGTCGTAAGACAAGAAATGCACACTGGGCTTACCACTGCTACGTTTTGGTGACTTGATGATCTCCCATTGCATCATTCATTATATCAGCACATACGATCTCTCTGTTAGCTGTCATCTTTTGTTGCTCGCACATTATCTTTTCTCAGCTGCATTTCTGTTCACTTTCAGCTTTGTTCTACTTACTGCCTTGCCCCCTCTTTTAGGTTTGTTTGAGATAGGAGATGGTGGGTGCTATGATGCAACCGGGAGGCAGCTACCATTGGCTCTAGGTCACATTTTCTACTGGCGGAGATGGGGGGGGAAATACACTTTGGAAAGCTCACTGGCCCCTTTTCCATAACCAATAACGTCCTTACTCTTGATTCTGCCCACCCTCTTGCTCCCATCACATTTCCCAATCGTCCTTCCTATTACTTAATTGTCTCTACTCTCTCCTACCCATCACCTGCACACAACCTTGCTCACATCACTACCTCTACATTTTTATATTGTGCAATGTATTCGAGATGCATTCGGCAATTTAATTTTCTTTGTTTCTATTTATGGTCTCCAATTTTTAAACAAATCATGGATGTTTGAAGTGAGTTTCTGAATTAAGGTCTGGATAAACACACAGGCAGAGCTTTTTGGAAATGCTAAATACTGTTGCAGAGATATTTGGTAAAGTAAAGAAAAGATGCAAATTGAACTTGTATATGGAAAATACAGTATATGGAAAATACTGGACATAGCATTTTCCAGGAAGCAATAAAAAATGTCACCTCTTCAGTATCACTTTGTTACAAATTTATTTTTGAGGAGAGATCTGACATTCTACTTTGTCATGACAGCACACTCACTTGTAGCAGCATGGTGTCTTATTCGCTCTGAACAACACCACAAGATATCTGTGTATATAAAACTGTTTTCGCACATGTCCATCACTATTTGTTGCACTTAAATTTTCTCTGCCACATTTAACATTTTTGGGGGCAGAAAATGAAGCCAACTATTTTCATCCTACCAAAAATAAACATTTATAGCAACAGAACATACCTTCCAATCAACTATAGGACTCAGGATTTCCCCATATCCTGTAATTAACCTAAAGACATCACCACAATCAAATCTGTGTCCTTGAAGATAAGGTGAGGGGATGGACATCTGTATTTTTAACAACACAATATTGTATTGTGTGATTTAAGGCTTTGTGCTTCTGCTTATAAAATGACTTTTCATCCATCTTACTGGGAACAATGCCACTAGGGCAGCACAGTAGCCATGTGGATAGCACAATTGCTTCACAGCTCCAGGGTCCCATGGTCGATTCCGGCTTGGGTCACTGTCTGTGTGGAGTCTGCACATCCTCCCCGTGTGTACGTGGGTTTCCTCCGGGTGCTCCGGTTTCCTCCCACAGTCCAAAGATGTGCAGGTTAGGTGGATTGGCCATGATAAATTGCCCTTAGTGTCCAAAATTGCCCTTAGTGTTGGCTGGGGTTACTGGGTTATGGGGATAAGGTGGAGGTGTTGACCTTGGGTAGGGTGCTCTTTCCAAGAGCCGGTGCAGACTCGATGGGCTGAATGGCCTCCTTCTGCACTGTAAATTCCATGATATGAATCTCAAGACTAACCCATTTCACATAGTAAACTGGTTTTAAGATAAATATTTTATCTGGTGTAACAGTTGAACTCTTAACTAGGCGTTATCTTAGCATCTATTTGCAAATGCAAACCTTTATCGAAAGATCTTTGAAAATCCCGGGCGAGATTCTCCCAGTGGGAGACTACGTGCCGACGCCGGAGTGAAAACCACAGTGTTTCACTCCGCGTCGGGGGCCACTCCTCGCCCCCTATTCTCCCACCCCCAGGGGGCTAGGAGTGGCAGCACGTTGGCGCATGCGCAGTTGTCGTCCTCCCCGAGGCCGCCCCGCAAGAAGATGGCGGAGTAATCTTGCGGGGCGGCGGAGGAAAGGAGTGCCTCCTTCAGAGAGGCCGGCCCGCCGATCGGTGGGCACCGATCGCGGGCCAGACCCCTTTTGAGCGCCCCCCTGGTGCTGGATCCCCCCTCTGCCCCCCACAGGCCGCCCCCCCCAGCGTTGACGCGCTGTTCACGCCGGCAGCGACCAGGTGTGGTTGGCGCCAGCGTGAACCCATCGTATTGGGCAGGCCGCTCGGCCCATCTGGGCTGGAGAATCGCCATTCGCCCACTACAAACAGCGAGCGGCGATTCTCCGAGCGACCTGTCGTAAAACGCGGCACGCCATTTGGAGGGGGGGGAGGGAGAATCGCGTGCGGGTGCCGGGGCGGGAATCGCCCGGCACCCCCCCGATTCTTCAACCCTGCGTGGGGGGGGGGGCGGAGAATTGCGCCCCCAAGTCAAAATCAAGTGCATGTTCATCACGTAAATTGTTTCTTCAGAAATAATCTCTAGCAGGTTGGTTCCACATTTCCTGAGCCTGTGCTGACTGACCTTTGCTTTTAGGCCAAATAATCTCCAGCAGGTTGGCTCCAAGTTTCCTGAACCTATGTTGACAGACCTTTGCTTTTCAACCACCTTCTACATCCCTAGGGATTCACTTCAGAGATTTTCCCTGCAATGGATGCAACATCTTGTTGGTGTGCACTTTTCTGAAACGATTTTTGATTCTCTTCCCAGCAGTAGTGGAACCTCCTGAATCTAACAAACTTCGAAAAATGTCAGTGAGAATCTCACTAATTTCAATATCTAATTTCTATGACTTTAGTGTATATTGTCGGCCTTGGGTAGCTTGTCTCTTTTAAGAACATCCTGAGGTACTTTTAAAATAACAAATGTTCAATTGTCGCTATTCAAAATACTGTAATAGCTTGCCTGGGGGTCCTGTAAGTGAAATAATTGTCCAGTGTAGTATTAGGCCAGGTTTTGTATGCTCATTCATTTTGTAGTTCAGTTTTCTCCTCCATTCAAAGTATTTACTTCATATTCATCTAATAATTTAAGTTGGCACTAAATTCCCACATTTCTCAACTCAAATGATTAGGTACTTCAAATGTTTTAGTACAAAAATGACCGAATTATCAGAAGTTATCTGGGTTTATGTTGCATATAAAATGGTCTAATTTTTTTTAGTTATCTATTTTTAATTATATTTTGAGATTTATAAAATCACCAGGAATTATTCTTGCTGTCACAGTGATATGTCTGAAAATTATGACTGACCAAAAGCATTGTTGTGTTTTATATGATTAATCACCTTTTAAATCATTGAGTAACATGAGTACCGGGCTTTAAAGCAGACCGTGACAGATTTTGATGTAATAAAGCACATATATAAATGCAGGCACTATTTATATATGTCCATTGAATACAAAAGTCAATTAGCACTTCTTTCCTGACAAGCTGCATTGCCTGCATGTGCATTCTAATGAAGGCTGACAATGAATAGCCATTTAACAATAGTTTAAGATTTGTAATAGCGTCTTAATTAAATGAATATCAATTTTAGTAATCACTAAAATTTGAGGGTGCGAGCAATATTTCCTCTCATTTTCCATCACTGTGCACAGTCCGTTAGATGCACTGCATGGTCCCTTTAAGAGGCCACACATGTACACCTGTTAAAGGGGTCGCTTCTTGTGTGCAGCCTGTTTGTGAACTGGACTGCTGCACAGCTGTGCGCTCACGGTTCACAGCAAACATTGGATGTAAGTGGAGGGCATGTTATTCTATAAAGGGGAAGGGGTGGAGCAGCTGTCAGTGCCTGTGAAGGTTAATAGATCAAAAAATGCTAGCATTTGGGGCATGACTCTGAGTGCACAGGAAGCCCCCATGGAATAGGTGGACCAGTAATTTAAATATCAAAATATACAATTGACTGAATTGAACCGTGGATTCTGAATTCAGCTGTGAGCACATGGACTGTCTAAAACATCCCAGGACCAACAAACTGAGAGCAAAGCAGGAATTGACAGGATTCTAAGAAAGGCAGGGTGGAAAGCTTTTAAATGCTCAATTTTGGCTGTTGCCTCTTCAGCTCACGGGATTTGTCTGGGTGTGTGCATTCCTTGCTTTGGGGATGACTTCCAAGACTCTGGAGATCATTCCTGTTACCTTGGATTTTTTTGACTTGGATCTGCACTTCCCAGTTGCCAGCCTTCATAGCAACATGGAAGCAGCTTTTGTAGCTCTACCTTGGACCTGTGATGAAGAATAAGGGTTTCAATACCTAAAACACAATTAACCGCAAGGCCAGTATTTTACGAACGCTCCCGCCTGACGGGATATTATAGACCCGCCGAAGTAAACGACAATTTAAATTGCCCGCCACATTCGCCAGTGGGAGACCCGCCATGGCAGAACTGTAACATCTCGCTGTTTCAAAGGACGGAGTTCCAACCCTCGGGAAAAGATACCCCCAACGCTATAAACAGAGGATCAGATTTTTGGAGATGGCTGAGCACCAGTGCTTCATGCGGTAGAAAGTTTTCACCAGGTATTTGTTAACATCAGGAGCCTCCTGCAACAAGACCTCCTTTCAAGTGGACCAGCTAAACATACATTGCCAGTGATGGTCCTAATCTCCACAACCCTACATTTCTTTACATTCAGTTCCTTCCAGAGCTCTTCCGGTGGCATATGCGGAATCTCACAATCTCCTGTGCACAAGTGCATTTCCATCATGGGCCCCTCTCAGTGACTGGCCGCAGGAGCCCTTATCGCATGAGACACCTGCTCCTCCTCTGATGATGTAGAGCAGTCTTCACCTTCCTCCTCCCCACAGAGCAATGTTGTGCAAGGCACAGCAGACCACCACCATTCTGATTACCCTTACTGGTGCACACCAAATCTGTCCAGGCACCTGAATCACATCTTCGGCATCCAGTGGCTTTCTCGGCGCTGTGGCTTCTGTGATATCTTTCCTGTCCATCAGTTGTAGGACCTCTCACGGGTGTCTGCTGCCACCTCCTGTGAAGGCAAGAGAGGAAAGTAAGTGAAACAACTGGATGTGTTTTCTGAGCATTGTTGCTGGGAGAAGGCTGGGAAAGTCAAAGTGAGGAGGTTGGCATTTGAATGTGGCACGCACCTTTCCTGATATGGTGAGGACATTAAATGTCTTTCAGCATCCTATCGACGAGTGAGGGACTACACCCCTACTGGTCACCCCCTCAACCATTTCCAGCCATACCTGCTTGATCTCCAATTCGGGCCTCTTCCATTCCGCGGAGAAGAATATTTCTTTCCTAGCCCTTCCAGCTGCGTGAATGACCATGAGAGCTGAGAGGCAGCCTTCCCACAAGTCTGTCTCCAGCCGCATCCTTACAAGGGCTTCCAGTTGCTAAGCAATGACTGCTACTTCCGTAGCTCTCTCAAAGCAATATAGAATCACAGTTGAAACCTAACCAACCCCCACACATACAAACACCTTTGTCCAACATAGATCTAACTATAAGTTTTACCCTTCCAGGCACAGAAACATTAAATTAAACACATTTAAAACTATACCTTATTTCTAATGTTTAGCAATAATGTTTTCCTAACATAACTAGCAAATGTTTGGAAACCTGCTGCTCCTTTTCATGTATGAATTTCTTGGCTTAAAATTACAACGTATTTTAGGTAAATGAATATGTATTTAATTTGGTAATGTTTGCTAGAATCGGGTATATAGAAAGATCAAGATTTCTACGATTGTGTTGGGCCACAATGCAGCAGTATTGACTATGCTGCAAACAATCTAAATGTGTTTTTTGAACTTTAGCATTTTATTAAAAGTATGATTAAAATTGTAATTCCAGACACTATGAATAGCATGATCATATCATTACATCATTATCTACTTTAGTGTATAATCATGATAAACGTGGCACTTTACCATAGCAACAAAACATTTTGAACAAACACAAATTATCGTCAGATATGATTAAACTTCAGCAATGAGCGTCTGTCTCCAGGTGAAACTTGGATGCAGTTACTGTGCTGAACACGAAACGTTGTAAAATTGTGTCACATTTTATCTTTGTAGTTTAATGCTAGACTTGCATCAAGAATGTTGTCTAGTAATAAGTGGTTCAGAATGCTAGACTGCTACCTATAAATCTGAAATGGTTTTGCAGCAAAGTATCCTTTTCTCATAAACCACTGCCGCCAAAGCAATTCTACCCCAGCTTATACAAAATGTAATGGGTTTGCATCTAACATGGAAACCTTGACTGCATTTCAGCAACTGTTTCATTACCAAGAGAGGTGCCAATATTGTATGTCCAGGATTTAGAATTTCATGGCTTTGGCCAGGGAAAGTGGAAACGAATACTCCCCTCTGAAAGTGTCTTGCATCAGCAGCTGGAGGCATTTCGAATCAGCAATCCAGCATTGTATTAAAACATATAAATTAAGATTGATTGCATTTGTGGAGTTTTTAGAAATTCATTGAAGGGTAATGGTAGCACAACAATTGGGACAATATTCAGTAATAGTTAACGTAAAAGGCAGCACGGTGGCACAGTGGTTAGCACTGCAGTCTCACGGCACCAAGGTCCCAGGTTTGATCCCAGCTCTGGGTCACTGTCCGTGTGGAGTTTGCACCGTCTCCCCGTGTTTGCGTGGGTTTTCCCCCCACTACCCAAAAAGATGTGCAGGGTAGGTCTATTGGCCACGCTAAATTCCCCTTAATTGGAAAAAAATGAATTGGGTCCTCTAAATTAAAAAAAAAGAATAGTTAACGTCAAAAGATGTAATACGTTGATGCACTGAACATCACATGAAGAGATAAAGTACCAAAAGTAGGGTCCAACAATTTTTCTTCAGCAAATGTCTGAAAGCTCCTCTTGACCTTTGAACAACCTGGACTCTGGCTACACAGAGTGTAATACTTCAATGAAACTTGCCCTCTAGTTGTTCAACTCAGTCAGTCTAATTGCCAGGGGATAGGTTTCTTACTTATAAGTTTGGTATTCCTTAAAATAATAGGGTTTAAAGCATTTATTAGTGAGTTTGAAAGAGTACTAAGAATACAGTGATGAGTATCATTGAAATTAAGAGTACAAGTGCCTCCACCTATCTCCCCATACTTTGAAGGTTCAATGTCATAGCTGCAATGCAAATAAGCAACAGTTGTAACCAATGGTGTCTTTAATATGCATTTGCATATTAGTGGCTAATACCACCAGAAGACATGTAATTAGTAAAAGGAATAAAAGGAAAGAGGTGTCTCAGAATTCAGTGAAGTTTTATCAGGTGTGAACTCATCGAACCCCAGAACAGTCATGTGCAAACTCTCCAGTGCATTTGCAAAGCATTGCAGTAAGTATACTATTACTGTGCAATTATTGTCAAGAATGCTGCAGTCTTCGTGCTTTGCGAATGTCAATTACAAATACTTTTGAGCCCACATTATTTTGAGGAGTAACATGAACTTACTTAAAGACAGATGAACTCAGGACATGGATAGGTACATGGGATTGGGATATCATAGCTATTACTGAAATATGGCTAAAGGCGAGGCAGGACTGGCAGCTCAATGGTCTGGGGTATAGATGCTATATTTCCGATAGACCAAATGACTACTATAGGCCCCCAAATAGTCAGCGGGAAATCGAGAAGCAAATATGTAAGGAGATTACAGATAGCTGCTGGAAAAATAGGTTGGTAATAGTAGGAGACTTTAAACTTTCTCAACATTAACTGGGACAGCCATAGCACTAGGGGTTTGGATGGAGAGAAATTTTTCGAGCATTCAGGAAGAATTCCTCATTCGATATGTAGATGGCCCGACTAGAGATGTGACGTCAGCCGAGAGCCCGTTTACCCCCTTAGCTGGTTATAAAATAACCATGGCACTATTTGAAGAAGGGCAAATGATGTATCCCCAAAAAGGACAGATTGCCTGGTCATTGTCACATCGCTGTTGTGGGAGCTTGCTGTGTGCAAATTGGCTGCCACATTTCCTACCCTGTGGATAAAGTTCAAAAAGTATTTTGTTGGCTTTGGGATAGCCGGTGGTGGTGAAAAGCGCTATATAAAGGCAGGTTTCTCTTTCTTTAAATATTTCAATGCAAAGGATTAATCTGTGTCTTTTTATTTCAGAATTTGATTGGTATGTTTCTGCCGTGGAATGACATCATCGCACAGCTAAAGACTGCCACAATTTGTATATATTATTATCCATGAGTGAACACAGTCAACATGTGACACAAATAACTGTTGTGCCACAGATGAACAATATTGCAAAGATTCAAAATGAACAAAATCTAATGAACAAAATCTACTTACAAATCTGTGCTGAAGTGAATACGTTATGGCAATGAAACCAAACAGATTAAGAAGCAAATCTGTGCAGAAATGAAACATTAGGAATTCTGAGTTTGTATCTATTGCATTAACATAGATACTAAACTGTGTATGAGTAATGGCCGTTTTATAGAATTGGTATTTTGTAAATGCTAATACAAAGATATTCAATACTATGAACGAAAGTACCTTCTTTCAGACAAATTATCTAAATGTGTATATCTTTAGTATGTCCAAAAGTAATATAGCACTTGCAAGATAAGTTGTTTTTAAAAGCAATCAAATTAATTTATTTTAAAATGTGTAAATAACAAAATAGAATTCTAAAAATTATAATCCTTCTATTAAACAATTAACTGGTCTTTTTTTTTTTACAAATGTCTGATTTCTTGGTTCATATTTGAAGAGGCAGAACTATATTTGACCCGTGTTGAGAAAACATAGCGCTCACAATTGAATAGCATATTGGGTGAACATCCTAATCTTCAGTTTGAATCCAGACCAGTTGATGGGGTAAAACGAGCCCCAATCTGCTAGCCGTGGGGGTTCCTGTGTGAAGTGAGTTTAGGAAGTCTTGGACATGTTGGCGAGGAGAATGCATCCACAGCACATAATTTGGCATCAAATTTACCGTCATAAGAGAGGCCAGAACATTGGCCCCTTGATTCAGTAGGGGTGGGTTTTTTACACTTTGCATTTGGCAAATGCTGAGGAATGGCTGATGTTGAGAAAGGCTGCCCATTCTTTTTTTTTTAATCCAAATAAAAACTGGATCTAACAGACAAATGAATTTGTTCTTTGTCTTGCTCATCAATTATTCTATATATGAGAATTGGCTCATAGGCACATGGCACTGTTTTGATACTTCATGTCATAATGACACCGTATCCTTATTGATGCCAAATATAAAAAGGAAAGAAACGGAAAAAGCTATATTAAAGTAGGTGATGCACCATTCAGCAAAAGTAAACCCTCTGCACAATTAACAAGCTTATTTAGTCGTGTAATAATAATCTTTATTGTCACAAGTAGCCTTATATTAACACCTCAATGAAGTTGCTGTGAAAAGCCCCTAGTCGCCACATTCCGGCACCTGTTCAAGTACACAGAGGGAGAATTCAGAATGTCCATATCACCTAACAGCACGTCTTTCGGGAGTTGTGGGAGGAAACCGGAGAACCCGGAGGAAACCCACGCAGACACAAAGAGAAAGTGCAGACTCCACACAGATAATGACCCAAGCCGGGAATCGAACTTGGGACCCTGGCACTGTGAAGTGACAATGCTAACCACTGTGCTACCGTACTGCACATATATATTTACACAGTTGACAATTTACTCAGAGTTAGCATATTGTGGGTTTAATTCCTATGTCAGGGTTTAACCTCAATTTAGATTAATGCTTCGATGCAGTAGCAAGATAGTGTCTTCCTGTTGCTTTTTCTTCCTATTGTAGCAATTCAAACAGGTGCTGAAGATTCAGTGGGGACTGTCAAAAGAGGAGAACTTCTCCTGGTGTCCTGGTCAACATTCCCCCCTCAGCCAATTATCTCACTCCCTGCTGTGTTTCTGACAAGCAGCCACAAAAGTTACCCCCATCTCTTCCAAGCATTCCGTTACCTTTCTTAACTGTCAGCTGTGGCTCAGAGGTGGGTGGTTCTAGGTTCAAGTTCCACTTTGGGGCTGGAGCACAAAACGTAGGGTTGACACTCCAGTGGGGTACTGAGGGAGCACTGTACTGTCAGAGAGACCTGTGGTGATACACTTATGGGCTATCTCACAGATCGATGGTGTGTGACCTCCAACCAGCAGGTGGCGGTGCAGACACACCATGCGATCTCAAGAACAAGGTCATGTGACCAGTGACTCCCATAGAAGGGGAGATGCACTGGCCATCCAGAGAAGAAGCTTGAGAGGGCAATAAGATATACAAGTGAATGGTCGGTGCTAGGTGCAGATTCCAGAGAAGTAAAAAGCAGACTCCATGATAACGTGCTCTGTAACACATTACTATCTTACCACACGAGACTCAATAAATATTCTGGTTTGGACAAGTCGAGGTGTTTGGTGGATTCCTTCGTAAGGCATAGAAGACCAAACACAACAATGCCGTCTTTCAGGTGAGACCTGAAACCGAGGCACCCACCTTCCTGCTCGCATGGCTGCAAAAAGAAAACATGGCACTATTTAGAAGATGTGCAGAGGAGTTATCGTCAGTGTCCTGGCCAATATTTATTCCTCATTCAACATCACAAAAATGGCTGGTCATTGTCATTGCTGTTTATGGAGCATTTGCTGTCTGCATATTAGCTGCCATGTGTGTAGTGTAAAGGGTTAACATCAGAAGCATACATGTTGCTAATGTGATAATGATGATAGATCACACTGAAAAGAGAGTTCTGTAAAGAGGTGATGCTCCAACTTCATACAATGAGCAATTATTGTTATTATGGGAGGTTCAAATGTGAAATGCTTGCTCTAATGGTTTTGAGAAACTACCGACTCGAACAGCTTACCTTGAGAGAATAGACAATTCCCAAAATCTCTGTCTGGACCTCAATTACACAATGACCATTGTGGGATATAATTCTCCCAAACAATGACTACATTTGGGGCAGCAAAACCAATGAGTTCCCGCCAGATGTCTGGCGCGATTCCCATCACACTTAGGGTGTGATTCTCCGGAAAGATTTCTCAGGGCGCGATCTTCTGGCCATGCTGCGCTGGAAAAGCAGCTTGCTACGATGCAGCGTGGCCAGTGAAAGCCGGGAGACCCCGCTCCCGGGATCCACCTGGCTCGCAATGTTGCAAGGGGAATCCCGCCCACAATGTTTTTGTAAAATCTGCATATTGGAGCGCGGCAGTAAACCTTACTCTAATGTGCAAGGTATCTGAGGCATTAGGATTCAATCCCTCCACCTCAGGGACCAAATGGAAGAGCACTCGTGGGGATCTCCAAGGAGATCCGAGGCCCCCAGCTGCATGCCCTTTGGGTGTCCTGGCACTGCTGGTGCCACCTGGCAGTTCCAGCCTGGCATAGCCACCTGGGTGCCACACTGACTTTGTGTGTGCGCGCGCACAACCATGTTGCGCTGGCTTGCGGGGGGAGGTCATTTTTTATGTCGTGGGAGTTGAGAGTTTTACCCAGCGCGGCTGCTAGCCCCTCACCGGTCACAGGATGCGTGAGAGTTCGGCGCTGCTGTTTGCGTCGTAAAACGCCACAGTTCCCACGCCGGCATCCAAATCAGTGAATCCAGCCCATTATGTTTCAACCCTTGTCTATTAGCTTACAAGGTCCTGGTGGGACAACTTTTCAAAAACATTTTACTCAGGCACTTCATATAGACAAACCAAAGCAGAAGCAAAATTATTCAACATTTTAAATAACCTCCCCCCCCCACTCCCCATTCTCGCCCCCTTCTCCCATCCTGCCTTCCCCATTTTAGCCCCCTTACTCCCCCCCCCCCCCCCCCCCCCCACTTCCACTCCCTTTTGCAGACTCCTCAATCCTCTTTAATCCACCCCGAACATCACCACGTCTGGACTCGAGGCCATCTTTACCCCAACACTTCAGACATTAAGTCCGCAAACCCCTGCCAGAACGTCTTTAGCTTCGATCATGCCCAGAACATGTGGATGTGTTTCGAGGGCCTCCCTGCACACTGCCCACCCTTACCCTCTACCCCCTTAAAAAATCTATTCATCCGCACAGCCGTCATGGGTGCCCTGTGGAATACTTTAAACTGAATAAGGCTTAACCTCGCACACGACGAGGGTGCATTTACTCTCTGCACGGCCTCGGACCACGTCCTGGACTACACCTCCCCACCCAGCTCCTCCTCCCACTTCCGCTTTATATGCCCCACCAGGGCTCCCTCCCAATCCATGAGCTCCTTGTAGACCTCAGACACCTTCCCCTCCCTTACCTCGTCCTTCGACAGCACCTTGTCTTACAAGCCCAAGGGCAGTAACCCAGGAAAAGACAGCACCTTTCTCTTCACAAAATCCTGAACCTGCAGGTATCTGAAGCTATTCCCCCTGGGCAGCTCATACTCTTCCTCCAGGTCCTCCAATTTTGCAAAACTGGCCCCTGCAAACAGGCCACCAAATTGTTCAATCCCTGCCTGCCGCCATGCCCAAAACCTTGCATTCAGCCCCCTCACCCACTCTTGGACAAAGTCAAGGGTGAAATTGAAAAGATGCAGCAGCAAGGAATTATCTCAAAGATCACAATGCAACAAAATGGCATTCAGCAATGGTTAGTCCCAAAGCCAAAAAGGCTCGGGAAGAATCTGTGTTGAGTTAACACAGGAAATGCAGCTGGATTCTCCGTCGGCGGGGTCCCCAGCTTCGCTGGGAGCGCACTCACGCCCGCAGATTTCTCGACGGCGTGGGGGTGCCCACAATGGGGGACCCCATTGGCCAGCTGCCGGGACGGAGGATCTGGCGGGGGCGCGCCGCACCAGAAAACGGCTGCGGTGGGGCGGAGAATCCCACCCATGAGATCTACTCAATGGCCTAGATGGATGCGAGCCTTGCCAAATTAACCACGGGTACTCTATTTACTAAATTAGTGTTTGGAGTTTGCACGTTCTCCCTGTGTCTGCGTGGATTTCCTCCGGGTGCTCCGGTTTCCGCCCACAGTCCAAAGATGCATAGATTAGGTGGATTGGCCATGATCAATGCACAGAATTACGGGAATAGGATGGAGGTGGCCGAGGAAGCATGCTCTTTTGGAGGATCGGTGCAGACTCAATGGGATGAATGGCCTCCTTCTGCATTGTAGAAATTCTACGGATTCTATAGATGCAAACAGTGGATCTTGGTATTTGCCACTGGACAAAGAATCCAAATTTTTGATCACTTTTTATTCAGCCATTATTGTTTCAATAGATTGCATTTTAGCATATATTTTCCAGAGAACAATGTTTCACACTCTAGAAGAAGGAATATGCATTTGGACAACATACTGATGGCTCCATGAGGGAAGAGCATAATCACAGAATCAGAGCGGCCCTGAGTCTTACAGGATGCAGGCCTAACATTGAATGAAAAATGTGGGTTTGCCAAACCTGTGATCACGTTTCTGGGTCACATGGTACACACCGCTGGAATCACAGCTGATCTACAAAAAATGAAAGTAACCAGAGAATGTCCATAACCCAAGAACGTAACTGAGCTTCAAAGATTTGTTGGGATGGTCAACCAAGTAGGTAAGTTCCTATCAAATTTGGCAGAGGTCAACATGCCCTTGCGACAGCTGTTGAGAAAGGAACAATAATGGTGCTGGAATGTGGACCAGCAAAATGCTTTTGAAAGGATTAAACAACTTTTAATCTTTTCTGAAATCTTGGCACATTGCAACCCAGAATGCCCTACTCCAGTAGCAGCAGATGCTTCATCTATAGTTCTAGGAGTAGTTTTATTTCAGTTGCTGAGAGATGGCAAGCATGGGCTAGTCTACTGTGCCTCTAGGTCACGAACAGAAACAGAACAACAAAAATCCATGTTAGAAAAAGAATATTGGCAACAACATGGGGGTGCAAAACATTTTCAAACATTGTAGGATTGTGTTTCAAAATTGAAAAAGACCATAATCACACTTCTGAACATGAAAGAAATTGCGAAGATTCCACCCCAAATGGAGCAGTTCAGACTAAGATTGATGAGATATGACTCCATCACAGAGCATGTGCAAGGGAATTATTAACGGGATACACACTGTCACGGATACCATCAGAAGGAACCAAACAAGAGGTTTTACACTTCATCGAGGGGGTTGAAGCGTATACATCCATTGTGGATCTGAAACCAACAGAAGGAAGGCACAATCATTGGAAGAAAAACTCCACAACCAAGAGCGTACAAGATTGAGAAGGTCCAGGGTATCGGAAGGAGAAACCGCAACTCTTAATATTCTTGGAGAGAAAGCCAACGGAAATTTGCCCCTACTACTCAGATCCAGATGAAGAAAAAGACTTTTTACAAGCACTACAGCCACTCAAAAGATCATTCACACCAACAGAAGAGAGTACAGAATATCCACAACCTCAAAAGGAGATCAGGGAGATTGGTTACAGCAATTCCGAGGCTAACCCCGTGAAGGCTGAGTCTCGAGGGGAGATTAGGAGGATGTAAATATGATAGGAATAAAGACTTTGGGGGAAGATGCAGAGTAAAGAGTCAATATCAGTCAGAAGCATACAATGTGTTGATGTAGTAATGTTGTCAGATCACATCGCTGAGAAATTGACGAGATCTGGAATGAGATGAACCTCCAACCCCGTGTAGCGGTACAAATATGTAAATACTTGCTGTAAATCAAGAGTAATGGTTTTGAGAAACTATAGACTCAAGCAGCGCACTTGGGGAGAACAGGAAATCCACAAAACCCCCATCTAGACCCCAACCACATTACAAAACAATGTTTCCTGCATTGCAACAGTGACCACACTTCAATAATACTTTGTCAACTGTAAAACATTTTGGGGTGTCTAGAAGTCGTGAAGAACGCTATATAAATGCAAGGTGTTACTGAAAATGTCATGAACTGCAATAACATCAGTAGAGAATTTAAGTTGTGCTTCAACACTTTTTATTTTTATAAATTTAGAGGACCCAAGTCATTTTTCCAATTAAGGGGCAATTTTGTGTTGCCAATCCACCTACTCTGCACATAGAACATAGAACAGTACAGCACAGAACAGGCCCTTCAGCCCTCGATGTTGTGCCGAGCAATGATCACCCTACTCAAACCCACGTATCCACCCTATACCCGTAACCCAACAACCCCCCCCCCCCCTTAACCTTACTTTTTAGGACACTATGGGCAATTTAGCATAGCCAATCCACCTGGGACCCTGGAGCTGTGAAGCATTTATGCTAACCACCATGCTACCATGCTGGTGCATGCCAACATCTTTGGGTTGTGGGGGCGAAACACACGCAAAAAACGGGAAGAATGTGCAAACTCCACACGGACAGTGGCCCAGAGCCAGATTGAACGCAAAAAAAAAGTTTCCATCCATAATATAAGTACTCATCATTTTAAATTATAAAAAGAAACTGCAACTCAAAATCATAAGACCATCACATATATCAGCAGAATTAGGCCATTCGGCCCATCGGGTCTGCTCCGCTATTTGATCATGGCTGATATGTTTCTCATCCCCATTCTCTTACCTTCTCCCCATAACCCCTGATCCCCTTATTACTCTTTACTTTAGGGCAGCAGGGTAGCATGGTGGTAGCCCTGTGGCTGAAGACATTCCTCCTCATCTCTGTTTTAAAGCATTGCCCCTTCAGTCTGAGGCTGTGCCCTTGGATTCTAGACTCCCCTACCAGTGGAAACATCCTCTCCACATCCACTCTATTTAGGCCTCTCAGAATTCTGTAAGTTTCAATGAGGTCCCCACCACCTCATCCTTCTAAACTCCACTGAGTACAGAACCAGAGTTCTCAACCACTCATCACATCACAAATCTTCATTCCCAGGGTCATTTTTGTGAAAATCCTCTGGATCCCCTCCAAGGCCAGCACATCCTTCCTTAGATACAGGGCCCAAAACTGCTCACAATATTCCACATGGGGTCTGACCAAAGCCTATACCAGCCCGTTCCTACCACACAAAACTGCCCCCCCCCCCCCATCAAGATCCATGATGAGCCCTTGAACAATGTGGATCAATTCAATACCTCGGGAGCCTCTTCCTGGCACGAGCAGACATCGACGATGCAATTCAGCATTGACTCCAATGCTCCAGTGCAGTCTTCGAATGCCTCACGAACAGTGTGCGAAAATCGAGACCTCAAATCCAACATCAAGCTCATGGTCTATAGACTACCCATGGTCCCCACCCTCTTGCATGCATCAGAAACATGGACAATGCACAGCAGACTCCTCAAAGTCCTGGGGAGGTATCACCAACGTTGCCTCCACATAATCCTGCAAATCCACTGGCAGGATAGCCATACCAACATGAACGTCCTCTCCCACACCAACCCCCAGTATCGAGTACTCGTCATTTTCGACCAGCTACGGTGGGCAGGCCACATTGTCCGCATGCCTGATACAAGAACCTGAAACAAGTGCTCTACTCCAAGCTCTGCGATGGCCAGTGATCACTAGGAGGGCAGAGAAAATGCTACAAGAACACTCTGAAAGCCTCCCTAAATAAATGCAACAACCCCATTGACACGTGGAAATCGGTTGCCTTGGAACGCACAAACGAAAGAAGCATCTTGACCTCTTAAGTTTATGTGGTGGCAGTGATTCCATTCATCACAACGCTCTTTCAAACGTCCCTATCAGAACCAGTGTTTAAACATTGCAAAATACATTTGTGGAGAGGATATTTTAAAATAGTGGCATGGACACATGTGTGATTTGGACGTTAAAATGGCAATTGTACCGGAATTCATTGATGCCCGTTGGATCTTATGCAGCCACCCTTGTCAGAATGTCCAACCCCTGTGGAGCATGGACGTGAAAAAACCCCCAAAAGCCATCTCGTGAAGCAATTTAGTTGCAAATTGGCCTGAATAGTTTTGTTTATGCTGACTTCTGCAGTTCACTGGCCTTGGGGGTGCCGGTGCCCCCTGTAGGTTGTGTGATGGGAGCGCAGCCTGGCTCTGTCTCCGCCCTGCCCCGCCCCCCCCCCCCCCCCGGCCCGCGATGGGGGTGGGGCTCCTTTCCCTCCGCCCCCTTCCCTTTGTGTTCGCTGCCAACCGGCCGCTTCACGCCTCGCGGCACCGCTGTCAAAGAGTATACTTCCGCGCTCTCTGCTCGCCATTTACATTTGAAAATTACTTTTAGTTGAACCATGGTGGGGCGAGGGCAAGTGAACCCCGAAATAATTCCGAATGGCAGGATTTCAGCGGTTCAGATCACACGCTGCGCCGCCTGAGAACCAGGGACTACATTTTCACTTTTGGGACTTGACTTTCTCTGCGGGGTAAATCGTTTGTTTGGATTTCTATCCGTTCGCTTTCAACCTTTGCAATTAAAGGATGAAAATGTAGAAGGGAGGTAGTTTACATTTTTCTGTCCCGAGGCAATGTCCCCCGCCCCTCCCAAAACGCTACGCGAGCCAAAGCAATCATTTATCTGACTCGTCCCCCCCCCCCCCCCCCCCCCCCAATTAATGGCACAGTCAGCGAAAATAGTTTGCCAGCGCTCGCCCCCCCCCGACCGCCGGCGGGCCAGGCGATTGGCGGGGAGTGGCGGTGACGCAACGGGATTGACAGCGGCGCAGGCCAATGGCGCAGAGGAGCGTGCGCTTAGCAACAGGCTGAGGAAGGTTCGGAAAGAAAGAGACCCGGCCAATCGGAGTGAGGGAGGGAGGGAGGGAGGGAGGGGGGAAGAGAGATGCGGCGCGTGCTCGCGCGCTGGGATCGAGCGGTGGCGCGCACGTGGAGGGGGCGGGGTTTGCCAGTCCCTCCTGACGGCGCGGACGCGGTTAAAAGAACTACCAGTCCCAGGCAGGGACGGGTGGGCGGGGCTAGCGCATGCGGCCGAACGGATTGAGGGCGGTTCAACCCCGCCCCTTCTCCCCGGAGCCTATAAAAGGGGGTGTCGCGCCGCTCCAGAACGCCACTCGCAGGTGGGAGGGGTGTCAGGGGGGAGGGAGTTGGGAAGGTAAATACTGAGGAGAAAGTTCTGAAAACAGGTGGGCGTGACACTGGGGAGGGGGCACTGACAGAAAGTCAGCTTGGCTGAGGAGGCAATGCTGTGAGGAGGATGGGGGAGCAGGTGGTGGCGGAGGGTCCGGCCGGCGAGCCGGACGTGAAGCGGGAGCGGAGCTGCTCCCCCGGGCAGGCGGGGACGGAGAGCCGGGCTCCCCCCGCGCGGCGCCGGCAGCAGCCCAGGAAGCGGCACCGGCGGCGGCCGCCCAAGAAGAAGCGGCGCTGGAAGCCCTACTTCAAGCTGTCGTGGGAGGAGAAGAAGAAGCTGGACGAGCGGGAGAGCGTGCGGGCGGCCAAGACCCGCGCCGAGATGTTCGCCAAGGGCTTCACGGTGGCTCCTTACAACACCACCCAGTTCCTGATGGAGGAGCACAACCAGGAGGAGCCCGACCTCAACACCGGAGGAGGGCCAGGAGGCGGCGGCGGGGGGCCGGGCGTCTGTCCCCAGGCGGACCCGCTGAGCGAGGAGGAGCAGCAGGACAGCGGGAGCGACGGCATGGGCGGCGGCGGCGAGTTCCTGCGGCGCGACTTCTCCGAGACCTACGAGCGCTACCACGCCGAGAGCCTGCAGAACATGACCAAGCAGGAGCTGATCCGCGAGTACCTGGAGCTGGAGAAGTGCCTGTCGCGGCTGGAGGACGAGAACAACCGCCTGCGGGGCCGGCCGGACAGAGGCGCCGATCCCGCCGCCAGCGAGAGCCGGGCGCAGGAGATGGAGAGCGAGGTGGAGAGGTTAAAAACTGAAAACCATAGACTGGAGTTGGAGAACGAGCTGTACAGACGAGATGGGAGATGTTTAGAGAACGGAATATGAAAACGAAATAAAACGGACATTAATAAAATGTAAATTTTAATCGAAACGTTTTATTAAAAAAATGCATCAGAGGAACATCGCCACCCCCCCCCCCCCCTCGCCAATTTGTGTACTCTGTTTTTGTTGAACTTTTTTTATTGTGTGCAAATTTTCTTAACCTTGTTTCCCTCCCTGGGCAACTTTTTGACGCCCTGTACATCGACAAAAATGAAAATGACATCCATCAAAGTATTAGTCTGAGAATAAATACAATATTAGTGAAGTCATAACGATGGTTATTAGCGTGATGTTTTACGTTTTAAAGTAATTGCCCCTTTTAGCAACGTAAAAAGGATCTTTTGGAAGATCTCTCTTCCCACCTCCCCCCATTTGACGTACGCCGTCGGATCCATTTGGTCAGGCTGGCTGTCCTGCTGCCGAATGTTACTGATTTAATAAACTACTTTGCTGGTTTCAAAGTATTTGCTGAATTGTACGAGTTTCAGTTTATTGACGGTCCAAGGATGAAGAGGGAGGAGGTTAATCGGACTTGTGCAGCATCACAATTATTCTCACTGCCAGACCTGAAATTGTGTGTACCCTGATCAAGATTTCATAGGTGCTATGATTACAGAATGTCAGTGGGAGCAAACATGGCAGACCTGCTCGAAGTTCGTACTTTTCGCTACAATAACAGGTGTATGGAGAATATCCAGGCCACCACTGCAGCCGAGCGCGGTGCGTTATGGACCAGTGTTGGAGGCTCAGCACTTGGACCCTGTCCAACCAAAAACTAATGCGGGTGGACCCTCCGTCTAGGCGGAGGCAGGAAGCAGTCAGGAAAGGGCTGTCACTTTATTATAGAAAATAATGGGCTGGATTCTCTGATTCAGTGGCTAAGTGCTGACGCCAGCAGAGCGGTGTGGTCTTTTACGACCGAAAATTGGCGTGTAACCCTCACCAATTCCAGTACCGATGAGGAGGTAGCACCTGCGCCAGGCCACACATGCGCACGGCTGATGACCTGCCGCAGTTGAATAGAATAGAACATTACAGCGCAGTACAGGCCCTTCGGCCCTTGATGTTGCGCTGCCCTGTGAAGTCAATCTAAAGCCCATCTACACTATTCCATTATCATCCATATGTTTGTACAATGACCATTTAAATGTCCTTAATGTTGGTGAGTCCACTAGTGTTGCAGGCAGGGCATTCCATGCCCTTACTACTCCTGAGTAAACCTACCTCTGATATCTCCTATATCTCCCCTCAATTTAAAGCTATGTCCCCTCGTGCTAGCCACCACCATCCGAGGAAAAAGGCTCTCACTGACAACCCTATCTAATCCTCTGATCATCTTGTATGCCTCTATTAAGTCACCTCTTAACCTTCTCTCTAACGAAAACAGCCTCAAGTCCTTCAGCCTTTCCTCATAAGATCTTTCCTCCATACCAGGCAACAGCCTGGTAAATCTCCTTTGCACCCTTTCCAAAGCTTCCACATCCTTCCTATAATGCGGCGACCAGAACTGCACGCAATACTCCAAATGTGGCCGCACCAGAGTTTTGTACTGCTGCAACATGACCTCATAGCTCTGAAACTCAATCCCTCTACCAATAAAAGCTAACACACCATACTCCTTAAAAACCCTATCAACCTGGATGGCAACTTTCAGAGATCTATGTACATGGACGCCGAGATATCACTGCTCATCCACACTACCAAGAATCTTACCATTGGCCCAGTACTCTGTATTCCTGTTACTCCTTCCAAAATGAATCACCTCACACTTTTCTGCATTAAACTCCATTTGCCACTTCTCAGCCCAGCTCTGCAGCTTGTCTATGTCCCTCTGTAACCTGCAACATCCTTCCGCACTGCACAACTCCACCAACTTTAGTGTCATCGCAAATTTACTCACCCATCCTGTGATGGGTTGTGCTGTACAACATGGCACCGGCTGTGCGTGACCCCACTGGCCACCCTGCACCTGTCCGCCCAGCCCTTGCACAAGCCCCCACCCCAGGCAGCGGCATGGATCCTGGCCGTGTGTGGCGGCGCTGGACACAGACCACACCGGCACGCCAGGTGCCCACACGGTTGGGTCCACACTTGCCCGTGCCATCGGGAACTCAGCCCATCAGGGGCGGAGCATCGCGGGAGAGCCGGCCAATAACACCATTCAAGCAGCGCATATCATGATGATGCCAGTTTGGAGGAGGCGAACCAGCGTCAATTGCATCGGCCCCAATTGCTGGCGCGAAAACCCATTCTCCGCCCGATCACTGAACACTATTTCAGCGTCGGGTTACGGAGAAGCCAGCCCAATATGTCTTGTTATATTTTCAAAAAATGAGGATATTTGAACGTGCGTAAATTGCTGACTCCCAAGTTGTGTGCATCTTGGACAATATGTAGGATATAAAGATCGCAAGAATTTACTTTTTAAGCACAGCGTGAAGTTGGTTCATTTCGACAGCCCATCAGGTTTCCAGCCCCATATCCCTGTTCTTTCATCCTACAATTCCCCCACATTCTCCCGGTCACGTTATTTTCAGATAAAATCGATATCCAATTTCTCAATGAAGGTTGCTGCTGAATCTCTATCCACCACCATCCTACCAGACTGTATTGTGAATCCTAACCACTTTTTGTTGTGTAGAAAGGTTTTTCCTCACGTGGCTTCTGGTTCCTTTGGCAAGTGTAGCCACCTGGGGTGGCCACTTCCCGATTCCAAAATGGAGGCCCGCAAAGAATGCAGGGAAAATCGGCCAGGCACAGGAAAACAAGCAGGTGCAAGGTTTCGCGTGCATTAAGACTTGCAGAACCCAGACAGAACCAAAACCAGCAACCATCTACATACTAATGAGCAATCCCCAGAAACATTTAAGCAATCGGGACCAAACCAGACTCCCCGGCGCCAGAGGGAGCCAGGATAAAAGGAAGGCCAACGGACAATTAGGGCCCGCCCAACGATCAGGGAACAGCTCCAGTATTGGAGAAATCGATAGAACCGATTGGGACATGGTCCAATTAATTGGGACCAGGTCCGGGGTCCGCCCAAAAGGGCACAAAACTCCTGGGGACTATAAAGTAGAGTCCCCAAGTTCAGTTCGCTCTCATGGCTCTTGGCTCTCAGCAAGGAGAGACCTGCCTAACAGCTTTTGGCAGCTCTCAAAGAACTCTTGGCTCGTGACTCTCAGCGAGGAGAGACCTGCCTAGCAGCTGCATCAACCAAGTAAGTCTCCAGTCAACGCATTCTACGAGATAGACGCTCCTAGCTACTAGTCCATACCAACTTGAAGCCTGCAGATTCAGAACCGGACAAAGGCCATTGTTCCTCTGACCTGTTGGGCCATTTGAAAGCTAGGTATAGGCCTTTAGTTATAGCGATAGTCAAGTAAGTAGAGATTTATGTATGAGTAGTGATTGACTGTGTGTGTAATAAATGTGTTTTGATTTGAAACTTACTAACTGGTGTATTGAGTTATTGATCAGCACTTGGCTTTGAACCTCATGGTCGTATCAGAAAGATACCTGGCGACTCTAGAGCAAAGGTTATTAAAACAGAGCAATTAAGTAAAAGCACACCGAGCAACACAAGCACCCTTAAATCCACACAATCCTGACAGAAGGAGGCTATTCAGCCAGTCTGCACTGATATTCCAAAAGAGCACACTCCCCCCACCTTATCTCTAACCACATCTTACCTGCATGTCTTTGGACGGTGGGAGGAAACCCACCCAGACACTGGGAGAGCGTGAAAACTCCTCAAAGGCAGTCACCCAAGGTGGGAATTGAACCAGGGTCCCTGGTGCTGTAAGGCAGCAGTGCTAACCACTGCTCGTGCCATCGCAAACAGTCCATCGATCTAAACCTTTCATGGTTTCAAACTGCCCTCTGAAATGTTCTTTTAGCCTCTGTTCGAAGGAGAATAACTCCAGCTGATCCAACAGCATTCCCTCATCCCTGGGCTTTTATTTTCAGTCTCGTTGCTTTTATAGACTAGTTCGAAGGATGTGTTGGGTTTATTTAGTGGGTGGTGCCTAGTGCAGGCAGAGGCAGGTAAAGGTATGCAGAAGACCGGAGCACCTGTAGCTGGCAAAGGTTGGCAGTGGAGGCAGGTGAGGGTGCTGGTGGAGAGCAAAAACTGCCCGTGCCATCGCAAACAGTCCATCGATCTAAACCTTTCATGGTTTCAAACTGCCCTCTGAAATGTTCTTTTAGCCTCTGTTCGAAGGAGAATAACTCCAGCTGATCCAACAGCATTCCCTCATCCCTGGGCTTTTATTTTCAGTCTCGTTGCTTTTATAGACTAGTTCGAAGGATGTGTTGGGTTTTTTTAGTGGGTGGTGCCTAGTGCAGGCAGAGGCAGGTAAAGGTATGCAGAAGACCGGAGCACCTGTAGCTGGCAAAGGTTGGCAGTGGAGGCAGGTGAGGGTGCTGGTGGAGAGCAAAAACAGCAGAAGGTAAGGGAAGCCCAACAAGAAAGTTACCCTGGCTGGCGAGAATGTTTCCGTTAGAGATGCGAGGAGATTGATGGAAGGGTTGGAATTGGCAAGAGGAGGTTGCGGAGGGGAGGGAGGGAAGGAGGGGCGGGTATGGAAGAGATGCCATAGGAGGAGTGGGTGAGATGATGGAATTGGTTAATTGTGGTAAAATAGCACAGGCAATCAATTTTATAATTAGGAAACAATTTATACTAAAACTTGCCAGATTTAAATGAAACAATTTTCGAAAAGCTGGCAGGTGAATTGAAATACATCAGTGTTGAATTTCTCAGCAAAGTTCACAGTAAAGTTCCAATGGACATGCTGCACACAAACTTAATACCCAAAGAAAGCAGTTATAATGTTACTACACAACGTTTAGGATTTATCATGGAACAAGATTAGGAGGCAGGAAGCTGTCTTCTCCAATGTTAGATGCTGAAATTATAATAGGCAGATTTCAAAGAAATAGAGTTTATTTCCCAAATAATATTGAGCCTATCAGATGTAAACCTTCCCTTTCAATTCAGGAGAAATGTTTCCAATTAGACTTTCACACCAGAAGACTATAAACCAGACTCTTAAAAAAAATGTAGTTATATTCCCAGGGCTGTTTTTACACATGGGCAGTCGTTATGTGACTTTTTCTAGAGTGAGAGATTAGAGATTCTGCTAAAGTATTTGGTGAAAAAATAACTAGAAGTCCTGTTGCAATAATGTTACTAATCTGACTGAATATTTTGCTGGACCCCACTTGTTTTAGTAGATCACTTTTGTACACATTTCAATGCCCAGAATTAGAAATAAAATTCCACCTGAGCTGTACTAACCTTTTATAGACGTTTAGCGTAACGTCCTGATTTTTGCACTCAGTTTAGAAAGCCCGGGATCTGATATGCTTCATATGGTTAACCTGTCTGCCCATTCCATAAAGTTATGGGCAAATATCCCAGAGTTTTCAGGTGGAGTCCTTGGCAGCTCTGTGCCAGGGAAAGGAGAACATAATTGTACTTCATTCTCTTGATCTCCATTCAGTAACCCTTGGGGAGGGGGGGGGGGGGGGGGGGATGCATGTGTGTTAGTTCGATGAGAAGGAATGGAGCTCTGCTGCGATGCCATTGCCAGTTAAAGTATTTGTTTAGGCTGGCGTGAAGCCATTCAGGTGAGGTTTGGGCGGCCAGTTGTCTACAGATACTTCAGGATGAGTAAGCAACAAAATAATGTTGCCTCCATTAGTTATTGAAATGTAACGCTGTGATTATAATCCATCCATCCAGAATCATTTTGTTTTCAAAAGGCAAAATTACTACATTAAGTAGCAACTTATGAATATCCAAGGCAAGGATTCTTTGAATCAGTTAGCTGACAGTTTCCCCCCCCGTCATCCGTTGAAGGAGAAAACCTCTCATGTCTACAAATAATCAGACTGAAATATTTGACAAAACACAAAAGGGTTCTCAAAATCAAGTACATAATAGATGCTAATGACTATGATTTCTGCTACAATTAGAAATTGCAGACATGCCATATGTGTGTGAGTATGTTGCTGCATGCGGAGGTTTACATTTTCCAGTAGGAATGTTGAGAGATACTTACGGCCTTAACATCTACCATTGTCCCTCTGGCTTGGGAATCCTGACAAAGAAAACTAAATATTGTTGGCTTTTCCAGCTGTAGATAATCACAAATTTTAAGAAGCCTACTGCGTACCAACTCCCATTCTATGCTTGTATTGTCTCCGTGTCCACCAATGCCTCGATGTTAAGATGTTCATATTCGCAGTCCAAATCCCTCCCAATAAACCTCTGGGATTCCCCACCTAACAACTTTATCCCTCCACCTCTTGTCCTCCTTTAAATTGATCCTTAAATGCTTGGTCAAAGAGAGATTCCCTGTTCCAATTGGAACAGGAGTAGACCATTTAGTCCTTTGAACCTGTTCCATTGTTGAATGAGACAAGGGGTGACCCTTGACCCAACTCCGTTTGCCGGCCTTTGTCCTTTTTTCCTTGACAGCTTTTGGTTAAAACATTCTTTCAATCCCAGTTTTAAAATTAAGAATCAATTCTAGTGCCAATTAAAATTTGTGGAATAGAGTCCCAAATCTCTACCACTCTTTGTAATTTCACTCCTGAAAGGTCTAATTTTTTAGACTCTATCCCCCTAGTCTTAGATTCCCCAAATCCCGTACCAGCCTCCCCGAACAGGCGCCGGAATGTGGCGACTAGCGGCTTTTCACAGTAACTTCATTTGAAGCCTACTTGTGACAATAAGTGATTTTCATTTAAAATCAGCAGAAATGTTTTCTCTCTGTCCCCCCTATCCGTTCCTTTTTAACATCCTGTAAACTTCCATCTGCTCAGCGTATAACCTCATGGATTCCAGGGAGTATGACCCTAGTTTGTATAATCTTATCACTTGGAGTCCAGGTATCATTCTGGTAAATGTATACTGCACTGATTCCAAGTCCAGTGTATGCCATTATGGTTCTCCGGACATGGTCTAACCTGAGCTCTGTTTAACCAAGGTATGACTTCTACCTCCTAGCATTGTAGTTCTCCAGACATAAAGGCCAACATTCCATTAACCTTATTATTTATTTTCTGTACATGGTCATGATATTTTAATGATCAATGTACACCCACTCCACCTGCCGCCCTCCCACCCAAAAGTCACTTTGGACCTCTACTGTTTTTCATCATTTTGAAAGTAGTACCCTATTCTATCACTTTTTTGGGGTCCACGGTAGATGATTCACATTTGCTTACATTGAAATCCACAGGTTTGCCTATTCACATTATCAATATCACTTTGGAATGTTACACTTTTATCTAACATCTCCTTGGAGGGTTTGGTGTCAGATTTTGTTAACACTCCAGTACTGTGAGAGATATTTGACTATGTCAAAAATGCAATATCAATGCAAGTTGTTGTTGCTGAAGCCTCTGTATTTCTCCAACTCTGACCTCTTGTCCATCCCTCATTTCCTTTGCCCCACCATTGGTGGCCTTGTCTTCAGCCATTAAGACCCTAAGGTCTGGAATTTTCTGCCGAAACCATACCGTCTCTCCACCTCATTCCTCCTTTAATATCTCCCGAAAATCTACCACATTAACCAAGCTTTTGGTCCCCTACCCCAAGGCTGACTTTTGCTCTCTGGCAATTAATTGTCTGAATTTTGCCCCTGTGAAGAATCTTGGGACATTTTAACATGTTAAAAGCAGTATACACATGTAATCTGTGAAATCGCTGCTGCTTCTTTAATTGATGAATCAAGGCCACAGTACAAAACTGTCAACTTAGTACTTTATAAAGAAGCTTGAGATGGGAGAGAAATAACAGTGGTGTGGAGAATAACACCATCATACTGGTGCAATAAGGAATGCCCTTCTGGATAGAGTTCAGTTGCATGAATAAGGGAGGAAGGGATTCCCAGTATCGTTCACTGTCATTGGAATTTTTTTTTGTCACCTTTTGCTAAGTTGTGAAATAATTATCTCATAAAAGCGCTGATCTGCACCATCGTCCTCAGTCAGGTGGAGCTGGTCAAGCAGGTACTAGAAATATACCTAAGCTATGCTGCAAGCTGAAGGAGCTCTTCTCTTTCCTCTGACCTTACATTCTAGATATATACACCAGTAAAGGATGTATTTTTATATATTACTATTACAGGATACCTTTTTATAGATTACTGTAACAGAGAAATCTATGTTTAATAACACCTTGTTACATTCTTTCATCCTACAACTTGTAGTCTTTTAAAGGTCAAATTTTGCCACCACCATTTAACTTATTGATCTTTCGCCGTTTCCATGATCATTTTTCACTTTCAGCACTCCCAATGCATTTCCTTGAATGTGTCATTGCCCAAATTCCTGAGGAGTGCTTTTGGCAGGTGGAGCTCTGGTTTTGGTTGTCCTGAAGGGCAAGGTTTACCTTCTCCTGTCACCAACATTCATGGCATCGCACACATTGAAAGTCTTGGCTCCAATTATTAGCCAAAAAAGGTCAGTTTCTGGTTGTCTGATTTTGGTCCATTTGTTTATCACCATTTCAAAGTTTTCTTGGTTAAATGTGAACCTTAGTTTGTGGCCTTTTCTCTACTATTCAAACATAATATCATAGATATTATGGTCTCTATTCAGAAATTGCTTCCTCGCCCATCATGATGCAAACTAAGTTTGATTTGTTACTCATCACTAAATTCATTGTGCCCTGTTCACTTGTCCAAGAAACTGTCCTGCACATATTTTAGATATTCATTGCCCTTACTGTTTGTTTCTAGTTGAAAATCAAGATTGTTCTTTAAAAGCATATTTTTCATTCCAGCCAGCATTTGTTGCCCATCCCAAATTGCCCTTGAACTGAGTGATTTGCTCGGCCATTTCAGATGGCTATTAAGAGTCAAGCACATTGCTGGTGGTCTGGAGTGATATGTGGGCCAGACCGGGTAAGGATGACATTAGTGAACCAGATGGGTTTTTACAACAATCAATTATAGTTTCATGGGGTGGGTTCTCCGACCCCCCGCCGGGTCGGAGAATCGCCGGGGGCCGGCATCAATCCCGCTCCCGCCGTCTCCCGAAGTCTCCAGCACCAGAGATTCAGTGGGGGCGGAAATTACGCTGCGCCAGTTGGCGGGCCCCTGCTCCCCCCGGCGATTCTCCGGCCCGCAATGGGCCGAAGTCCCGCTGCTGTCTTTTCCTTCCGCCTTCACCATAGTCTTCACCATGGTGGAGGCGGAAGTGACCCTCTCCCCAGCGCATGCGCTGACGCTCCGGCGCATGCGCGGACTTCCGCCGGCCGGCAAAGTCCCTTCGGCCCCGGCTGGCGTGGCGCCAAAGGCCGTTCCCGCCAGCCGGCGGGGCGCCAACCACTCCGGCGCGGGCCTAGCCCCTCAATGTTAGAGCTTGGCCCCTAAAAGTCCATTGGTATGGGCACTCACAGTGGGGGGCCCTGTACAAAAGCCTAATCCACAAAATGAATTTAGGTCCAAGGCCAAATCGCCCCAATACCTCATAAAGGCACCCCCACTCCACCTGGTTGAACGTTTTTCCATGTCAATGGAGAGGATTTCCTCTGGATCGACCCCGAAGAGGGAGACAGCACCATATTCAGCAGTATCCTAATATTGGTCGACAACTACCAGCCATTAACAAAACCCATCTGATCCTCAGAAATTATCCTCGGCAGACACTCCTCCAAATGGGTTGCCAGCATCTTAGCCAGCAACCTTGCATCAGCATTCAAAAAATGGGCCTATCTGACACACACTCCTTGGGATCTTTGTCCCTTTTTAAGATCAGGGAGATCGATGCCTACGCCAGTGTGACTGGTAACATGCCTCAGGTCAGAGGATCATTAAATATGTCCATCAGGTGTGGTCCCAACACAGTCACAAGCCATTTATAAAATTCCCGGGCCTGGGGCCTTTCCCTATTGCATTGAGCAAATACATTTCATAATTTCCTCCAACCCAAGTGGTCCCTCCTGTTCTAGCCTTCTTTCCTTTTCCACCTCAAGGAAAACAAACCCATCCAGAAACTGTACCATAGTCGAGTCTTCCTCCAGGGGCTCAGACTTGTGTAGTAAAAAATCTCAAACACCTCGCTGACTTTCTCCGGCGCAGAAACAAACATTTCTTCCGAGTCCTTAACTTGGACTATCTCCTGCAAGACCGCTTGATGCCTCAACTGGTGAGCTAATAAATGGCTAGCCTTCTCCCCATACTCATAAAATGCCCCTCTTCAATGACAAAGTTGGCTCACCACCTTCCCCGTCAAGACACTAATTCATACTCCATCTGTAGCTTCTTCCTCTCCACTCGAGGAATTCACCAACCCCTGCCACTCCACCTTACCAGATATATTTCAATGGGGAATGAAATAATGATCTCCCCCCTTATGACTGCCTTCAGTGCTTTCCAGAACATGGAAGATGAAACCTTAATTTTAAAAAAAAAGAATTGCATACTCTAAAAAAAAAATTTTTTTAAACAAAAAAAAGGCAGGTAAATAGAGTTGAGGTTTAGATCGGCCATGATCTAATTGAATGGCAATAGACGCTTGAGGAGCTGGCTATCCTATTCATGTTCCTACATATAATCAAAACAGGTATACCAAAGGTTTCCTGCACAATGCACATTTCTGCTTACCTCGTGGTGAGTAGTAATCAAAATGTACTTAAATTACTTATCGTTTGCAGCTGTAGCTGGCAATAATTAGACTTAACTGTGAGATTGTGTGTGCCTCAACATAGTCTAACAATAAGGAATCCAGTAAAAAGCCCAGCAAGGATAAACATGCTTCATTTTTGTCGCATCCTCAACTAATTGTTTAATGAGGAAGATGTACGTGTATTTTTCTCAATTTATTCAGCAAATCCATTTTATTCCTATTTCATCCAGATTGGTTCTTGGGAAAGGGGAGGAGAAAAGCAATCAGAACTGAGGCAACAAGTACTCCTGCACAGTATGGATCTTAAATCTAAGGTCCTGCATTATAGAGGTATTACTGTATCTGACCAGTGTTTCCCTTCAGCCTCTCTGCCTTTCAGAAACAATCTGGAGTCCCCTAATCACGTGATCAATCGGTGGTTGGCACCGTTAATGTGGGGTGTGGTGCACCTTTATATCTCTCCCCACAGTTCCTGGAGAAATGGTGATTTATGAGTATTTACAATCCTGATGCCAGTATTCCTCCTCTGTTTAAATTAAAAGTTTTGGGAACCCAGCCCAGCACACTGATTTAAAGATTCTTTTGAAAATCATTCACAAGGCCAGTTGAAATGCTTTAAGTGACTGTCCGACTTGATTGTATCACTCTTTCATAACAACCTTGTGGTGTTCTTTGTGATTCTGTTATCAGGATGGATGTTGTAATGTTCACAAAGACCACAGAAGCTAAGTTCATTAATGAAGCTAACACTTATTTTCACTACTTATTAAAACTCGACCACCTATTCCTATAGTGAACAATAATCTAGTAATTTACAATCTACACTCTACTAACACTGGTCTCTACACTCTATCTATAACTGCACTCTATACTCTCTCACTGCTCCCTTCCAGCCTTCTCCACCTCTCCCCCAGAAGCCTGTGGGTTGATGCTTTATATAGTTCTGCATCGAGCACCATCTTGTGGTTACTTATGATATGACATTAACCCTTTGTATTCTGAACATTTCATATAATGTCACAAACCTGCAGTAGTCCCTGTAGCAATGGCTCTCCATATTATCTATATTGAAGTTCCTTACCACCAAGAAGTCTTAAAAAGTGAAAGCTTGTTCCTTAACATCACAAATGTTAGTGGTCATGAATCTCTCTTGCACACACATCGGAGGGGACAAGCCCCAAGTTCATCTAACCTTGTGAAACAGCTTTGACAAAGAGTTATCCAGGCTCGAAACGTTAGCTTTCTTCCCTCTCCACAGCTGCTGTCAGACGTGCTGAGATTGTCCAGTATTTTCTGTTTTTGCTTGTGAAGCATTGCCTGGGCTCGACAGCATTCACACATACCTTTCCCCAGAGGTTTTCTTTTGATTCTGATGTACAATTTTATCTGAGCTTCCAATCTTATGCTTTAGACAGCAGTATCAATACTGTGATTGCTTGTCAGCATGGTGCTGATAGACATTGGATTTACTTGGTCATGCATACGATGTTTGGTAGGTTTTTTTCCAGATGGATCCAGAACTGGACTGGCATCTTGCTTCCTCTATTGCTGATAGTATTGTTTACTGTGGAATACATTGGATGAGGACTGGAAGCTATCACATTCAGCGACTCCCCGCGAGACCATGCAGGCGCTTCGACAACGGATGAACGGACATCGCGCGACAATCGCCAGGCAGGAATGTTCCCTTCCAGTTGGGGAACACTTCAGCAGTCAAGGGCATTCAGCCTCTGATCTCTGGGTAAGTGTTCTCCATGGTGGCCTTCAGGATGCGTGGCAATGCAAAATCACTGAGCAGAAACTTATAGCCAAGTTTCACACACATGAGTACGACCTCAACCGGGACCTTGGATTTATGTCGCATTACATTCACCCCCAACCATCTGGCCTGCGCTTGCGAAATCCTACCAACTGTCCTGGCTTGAGACAATTAACACCTCTTTAACCTGGGGTTACCCCTCTCTCTGGATCTGTAAAGACTTAATTACCTTCAAATGCTCGCATTCAAAGTATCGTCTTGCATCCTTGACTTTGTCTATATATATGTTTTTGGAGCATACCCCTTCATTCAGCTGAGGAAGGAGCAGTGCTCCGACAGCTAGTGATTCGAAACACACCTATTGGACTTTAACCTGGTGTTGTAAGACTTCTTTTAGTTTCACGCTATCTCTCACTTCTTTCAGCATCAAAAGTAGAGAGAGTATAGCTGAAACTGACACGTTATTGAGTTGTATTAATATAGGCACTCAGTATAAACCAAAGGATATTTTGTCATGATATAATTCACTGGTCAGACTGCATCGAGATCACAGAGCCCAATTTTGATTATTCACCCCCCCCCCCCCCCCCCCCCCCCCCCCCCGGCAACCTTCCCACACCAGTAGGTGAACGTAGGACAGGTCTGTAGGAGAGCTGAAGGAATGATTTCTAGTTACACAGCCTCAACTAGTCAAGCTCAAGGAGCTTGGTCCTTTAACTACTGAGCAGCGCAAACTTAGAGGTGGCCTGATAGAGGTCTATAAAATAATTAATGGGCTGGATAATGTGCCTACTGATGGGTTATTCCAGTTTAACAGCTTGGGAAGAACCAGAGGTCACGGGTTTGAACAAATGTAAAAATAGGAATAGACAGATCATTAGGCGGATCGAAAATTGGTGGAAGCCAGAATCATAGAATCCCTACAGTGCAGATGGAGGCCATTCGGCCCATTGAGCCTGCACCAACCCTTCAAATAAGCACTCTACCCATATCTACTCCCCCAACCACCCCGCCCTATCCCTGTAACCCCATAACCTAACTTGCTCATCCTTGGGCACTAAGGGGCAATTTAGCATGGCCACTTCACCTAACCTACACATCTTTGGACTGCGGGAGGAAATCGGAGCACCCGGAGGAAACCCACGCAGACACAGGAAGAACGTACCGCTCCACGCAGTTAGTAACCCAAGACCGGAATTGAACCTGAGTCCCTGGCGCTGTGAGGCAACAGTGCTAAACACTGTGCCACCGTGCCACCCGCTATTGGTATCTGTGGATGAATCAGTGGATGGTCGGGAGTAAAGGTTTCGTCGGACTGAGGAGTCGTGTGGTAGAATGCTGCAGTCCCCGCTGTACCGTATTTCTCATGGTCCTGGCTAAGGATAGACTGAACCTTTCCTTGAAACAGGCGCAGCTTCTAATGCTGGAATTGTTGTGTTTGTGGATAGGAGAGCATCACTATGTTAGTGGCACACTAGTATGTTGATGGACAATTGGGGAAGGGCTTTAAGTGAGCATACAATCTTGTTTAACATCAGGATCAACATATCAGATGATTTCTCCAGGCATTGATCTTATTGGTATTTATTTTAATATTTTAGAAGTTGAAGTTCAGTACTACGGAAATCAAATAATCCAGTAATTCTTATGTCTGCTTTTATATTTGGAAACTCAGAGTTGGTGCTTGGCAAATAACTTAACAATTCTTACACTTCATTAGATGAAAGGGGAAGTGGCTGTGTGGTAATATAGTTGGCTAAGGGACAAAAAGCAGATAGTAGCAGTGAGCCATTATTTTCCAGACTGGAAGGAAGTGTTCAGTGGTTCCCCCGGGGATCATTGTTGGCACCACTGCTCTTTCTCATATCTATTAATGATCTGGACTTGAATATATAGGGCATCATTTCAAAATGACAGGACACTCAGAAATGTAGCAAACAGTGAGAATAATAACAGACTCCAGAAAACATTGACCACCTGCAGAAATGGCTAGACACATTGAGAATGAAACTTGGCGAAGCGTTGTAACCCACACGAGACCTACGGGGATGGGCCAATTAGCCGTGAGCCTCGTTGAATGCGAGCTTCCCTGCTAAGTAGTAGGGAGTCCGATCGGTGGAGTTATGGGCTCTAGCATCAAAACGGGCCTGGATGAGAGCAGAGTATGTGTAGTCCGGCCTGGGATCTGGTGTACATGTTTACATTTATATAGTGGGTTTTCATATATTCAGAAACAAACGTTTTCTGCTTACGTGAGTGAGAGTTTGGTTTGTTTCCTCTACGTATACATGTTCTATGCATAACATATTTCCATTTAACAGAATCATGAAATGCCCCCTGCAGAAATCATTCCCATTGTGCTCGAGCTGGATTTCTGAAAATTAATATGAGTTCTGTTGGTTGATTGTAAGAAAATTAACATTTGGATCTAGAATTTAACAGCAGGCGAGCTAAATCATATTTTAGACATATAGATTAATGGCAGTACTTTGCATAATGTTTTTTCTTTGAATTTGTTCAAATATTAATACGAAACATTCTTTATGATCCATTAAAATAATTTGGGAAAATTGTGAACAAAGTGTTCGTCAAAGACATTTAAGATTTTGATGAAATCATGGTTTATTTATTAATCAGTTAATCTTGTCCTTTCTAGTTGAAATGCAAGATAATCAAACTTTACACAGAGACTCATGAGCCCAAAGCTGCCTGAGGAGACACAAAAGTGCAGTTATTCAATATTTAAACAGTGTCTGCCATCAACAATGCGATTGATATAACCATAGAATGTCAGAGCACAGAAACAGGCCCTTCGACCCACCATGTCTATGCTTACCATCAAATACCAATTTTTACTAATCCCATTTACCAGCATTTGGTCCATAGCCTACTTACTATACCATGGCAATTTAAGCGCTCGTCCACATATTACAAGTTTCTGAAATATTATTAGGCAATCCATGCAATGTAAGAAATTATCTAATTATTTTATAAGCCAGCTCAATGTGCTTAGATGAAAGGGAATTTTATCCAGCAATAGCATTAATATTATTCTTCCACTAGGAAGCAACAGAGCCTTTGACAAAACAAATGATCCCAAGACACTTCACAGTTTGAGGTTAGATCCAGTCGGAATAGCAGCAAGGTTACGATAAGTAGTCAAAGATTCTCCTGAAGAGGTAGGTTTAGCACACTTTTTTAAAGTAGCAGACATAGAAAAGTGCAAAGATTTAGGAATGGACTTCTAGAATGCGAAGATAGATGACTGAGGGTTCTGCCACTGATGGTAGGAATGCATAGTAAACCAACGTTTGATGAGCAGAGAGTGCAGACAGGAACAAGAAGTGATGATGTGGTTGAATGTAATGAAAACTGCAGGTAAGCTGAAGAAGGTTAATTCACCGTGGTAGCAGGCATACAAAATGTTGGCGACTTTGACCAGAGGTGGTTTTGAGGTTTAGGGTGGGATAGAACTGAACAGAAGAAAGTTTTACAAGAAACATGGAGGAGGCAGATACAAATTTGAGTGGAAACAATAGTTTCCAATACTGGAGTAAAAAATAGTCTGGTAGTTTGAAAGGACAAAGATGGGCTTTTTAAAAAGAAAAATGGAGAGCACGACTTAGAATGCCCGTTAACCGCGGGAACAAATCCCGTAATGGCCGCTAAATATCACGAGAGGCAAAAATCAGGATTTGTGCTGGCAAGGTTTTGGAATGTAATTTCCCGGGCTCTCCTCAGTAACACAATCAGGTTCACGCCCAGGAAGGGCGCGAACCTAGTTTATTTATTTATTTTTAAATTTAGTGTGCCCAATTTCTTTTTCCAATTAAGGGGCAATTTAGCGGGGCCAATCCACCTACCCCGCACATCTTTTTGGGTTGTGGGGGCGAAACCCACGCAAACACGGGGAGAATGTGCAAACTCCACACGGACAGTGACCCAGGGCCGGGATTGAACCCGGGTCCTCAGCGCCATGAGGCAGCAGTGCTAACCACTGCACCACGGTGCTGTCCTTGGGCGCAAACCTGATTAATATGAATTTGAATCCATCAGCATCTACTTAACGGGGTTAACTTCGCAGCTTCGGCCCTCCTCAAATCCCGTCCACCCGGCATGACGTCACGCCGGCGTGAATTACTATGGCTTTTTAAAAATGGGAACCAGGCACCATAACCTCCAAGAGGGAGGAAGGAGGTGAACATCACTCTCTCCACTGAGCAGCAGGGAGTCCAAGGAGACAGAGGCCATTGGGCAGCTCCAGAGGCAGGGGGAGGTATTGAGGGTGTTTTAGGGTGGTGAGAGAAAGTGGTGGGCAGCTGTTAGCGGCTTAAGGCTATACACGTGGGATGGGATAGGGATTGCGGTTGGTGTCGGTCGTCCTGAAGTCTGCTCTCGCGCTGTGCGAGTATGCAGTCTGTGGCATTGGGGTCTGGGGTGGGGCAGCTACAGGGCACATGGGATGGGGTGTGGAGTTTGATGAAAGTCAACGCGCTTAGTGGATGAGACCCCCAAAAGAGGAAGCAACACGCTGCCCACGCTGAGGCATGACTGCAATGAGATCTCTGAATAATGCAGCCTGAATAAAAAGGGTGCCTATTAGCTATGCCCCTCCCTGAAGCAGGAAGCAATTGTTTCATTTGATTTGATTTATTATTGTCACATGTATTAGTATGCAGTGAAAAGTATTGTTTCTTGCAAGCTATACAGACAATGCGTACCGTACATGGGAAGGAAGGAGAAACTGCAGAATGTAATGTTACAGTTATCGCAAGGTGTAGAGAAAAGATCAACTTAATACGAGGTAGGTCCATTCAAAAGTCTGATGGCAGTAGGGAAGAAGCTGTTCTTCAGTCGAATGGGACGTGACCTCAAACTTTGGTATCTTTTTCCTGACAGAAGAAGGTGGAAGAGAGTAGTCCGAGGTGTGTGGGGTCCTTAATTATGCTGGCTGCCTTTCCGAGGCAGCGGGAATTGTAGACAGAGTCAATGGATGGGAGGCTGGTTTGTGTGATGGACTGGGCTACATTCACAACATTTTGTAGTTTGTTGCGGTCTTGGGCAGAGCAGGATCCATACCAAGCTGTGATACAACCAGAAAGAATACTTTCTATGATGCATCTGTAAAAGTTGGTGAAGAGTCGTAGCTGACATGCCAAATTTCTGTAGTCTTCTGAGACAGTAGAGTCATTGGTGGGCTTTCTTAACTATAGTGTCGGCATGGGGGGACCAGCACATGTTGTTGGTGATCAGGACACCTAAAAACTTGAAGCTCTCGACCCCTTCTACTTCGTTCCCATTGATGTAGACAGGGGCATATTCTCCACTACTCTTCCTGAAGACGATGACAATCTCCTTCGTTTTGTTGATATTGAGGGAAAGATTATTATCATCACACCAGTTCACCAGAATCTCTATCTCATTCCTGTACCCTCTAACATTCCTGAGACTATGCTCATGACACTAATTGACCATCAAAAGTTAACCCTTAGCAATGTCTGCTCCTCACATTTCTACAACGAAGCTCTGGACATGATAACACATTCTCAGGCTTGCCCTCCCATTCTGTTGAAGAACCTGCAAGGCGTGATGCCGTTGGTTTGGTTTTTCTTTGTGAAAATGAGCTGATATAGCTTTGTATTGGTACCAATATGGAACAGCAATATTTCCTTGTTGTCTAATGGAGGACTACTGTGACCTTGATGGCCACAGGGAGCGGTTGTCCTCTGCCGCCACGTGGCCCCTCCCTGAGGCAGACTCTTTGTTGGCAGATGGTGTTTACCAGGGAGCATGTATGACAGCCCCACCCTCGGCCAGTTGCAGATCCCTGTAATCTTGGAAGGACACCCTGAGCTACAGAGATGGCTCCTTGGGGGCAAGAGAGTTCCCCTCAGGTGGTGGCTGATGATGCCTGTGGGGAGGCCACAGACCAATGCGGAGACCAGGTACAGTGAGATGACAGTGGGAGCCTAACTGCCATCGAGCGCAGCATCGGCCTGTTGAAGATGAGGTTCCGTTGCCTTGACAGGTCCAGTCTACCCCTACAATACAGTCCCCAAAGGGTCTCTCACATTGTCGTGGTCTGCTGTGCCCTCCACAGCAAATGAGAATGAGGGGTGGTACAAGCCCTCAGATGAGGAGGATGTGCCTGTGGGTGCAGAGAAGGAGCCCATTGAGGGTGGTCGGCAGGCAGGGACAAGGATGAGCATGGGTAGGAGGTTTAGAAATGCCCTCATCACCTCCTGCTTCATGGAGGAAGACTACGTCGCGATGGGAGAAGTGCCGTGCCACTGGGAGGTGGGTTAACGATTCTGAGGCATTAAAGTGGTGAGCAACAATAATACTTAATGTTGTGACATATCAAAATTTGACAATGGCCCCCACCTACCAGTGTCTAACTTAATCTGTTCGGATTCATATTGGCTGGGTACTCCCAGGGTCTCCTGGAAGGAAGGCCCCAGGCTGTGCACCAGAGGATCACCCTGCCTTCGGCTGCTCGTGAGCTCCATGGAATAGAACGGCATCTGGAGTGAGCTCCAGAAGCCTCACTGTCATCTGGTGATGCCAGTCCTGGAGGCCCAGCATTATCTGCCATGCAGTTAAATCCTTCAGCCATGGACCTCAGGGACTGAGCCATGCCTCGGAGTTCTCCCGTCATGGATCTGACCCCAAGCTTTCCACTGCAGACACCACCCTTGCAGTGTTGGCCTGGGTGCCTCGCATTTCCTGTGACAGAAAGCTTTGGGACTCCTCTATGTGGCCTTGCAATCGCAGGGGTGTTGCTGGCACCCCCTCCTGGTATTCCCAGCTCTGCTTTTGCATCTCAAACTGCTGAAGGATGAACATATCCAGAAGCCCAGCACCTGGCTGGGGCACAGCTGAGCCCTGGGACCCAGCAGACCACCGACTGTCTGATCCATAGGACGTTCCTGTCTCCACCTGATGTGCATCTGAAGCAGTCACCAGATAGTTACCCAGATACCTGCCTGCTATTTCACCCACCGAGGTGTGTGTCTCTGAGGAGGTAGACGGTGCGGGTGATAGCCATGACGCTTCTTCGGTAACCTCCTTCGACATCTCCTCCGAGGTCATGTCGAGCGTGGGTGGTCTACTACAGGTGGTCAGGCCAGGATGGTTGGATGATATGCATGCAAGGAAAGGGACATGGTATTAGTACATGGCCAAGTCAATAGCCTGGGATACACAAGATTCACTTGAGTTTGGTCATCTGGGTGAACGTGTGGTGGGTCGTCACTTTTCTCATGCAGGCCCACCTCGCTCTCAGCACAGGTCCGCTCCTGTTCCTTCCCTTCGAGCTCCAGGGCTCTCTCCTCCAAAGGAGTCAGGATCTTCAGCTCAGGCATCCCACGACCCATCTTCTCTCTCTCGCGCGGCAGTTGGGTGGGCAATCTTATCTTGCAGGAAAACAAATGGGGATGTGTGAGCTGGCCGCCTGACGGGTCAGACATCGATGATACTGGGCATGTGTGGCACCGTGTGTAATCAGGGAGGGGTTCTGATGAGGAGTGCCCGGGGGGGGGGGGTTTGAGAAACCTTGTAGGCAGTTGGGTGCTGGGGCTGTGCAAGGTGGCATCAAAGTGACATTCTGAGGGGTGCTGGCAAAGTGGAGTGCAGAGAGGAGACCGGGATCACTTACCTTGGTAGGATGGAGTAGCTCATTCACCTTCTTGCACCCCCATCCTCTTGAGCAGGCTGCTGGCACTGACCAGTGCTGCGACTGTCTCCCAGGTGGGGTTTGTTATCTTGCTGGAGGGTCTTCTGCCAGTCCATGGGTATATTTTTGCCTGTCTCTCCTCCCCGGCACCCAGCACACAGATGAGAGCCCCCTCCGTGAATCAAGGAGCAGGTTTCCTCGCTGTTCTCCACCTGCCTTAAACGAGAGCAAGTGCAGTGGAGCCGTTTAAATGTATCGCTTGATTCAAGCGCTCAGATGACCTCCAGGAGGGGACAATCGGACGCTTTGCACCTCACATTGAGAAAAACATTTTCTCAAAAGTGCCTAAAAAGTGTGGTCCGGAACCAGCCACCGAGGCTGGCGGTAAGCACATTGGTTTTCCCATCGAGATTGCCAATTTTTGGGAAAGTATTGCTTGGAGACTTTTTCAAATGGAGGGTGGTTACGGCAATTTAAAAAGTGGAAGGAAAAAAGCCCGAGGAAAAGGAACAGTTGATGAATCATAGAATTTACAGTGCCGAAGGAGGCGATTCGGCCCATCAAGTCTGCACCGGCCCTTGAAAGATCACCCTAGCCCACGCCTCCACCCAATCCTCATAACAATGTAACCCAACCTAACCTTTTGGACATTAAGGGGCAATTTATCATGGCCCATCCACCAAACCTGCACATCTTTGGACTGTGGGAGAAGACCGGAGCATCCGGAGGAAACCCACGCAGACACGGGAGAAAGAGAAAACTCCACACAGTCACCCAAGGCCGGAATTGAACCCGAGACCATTGAGCTGTGAGGCAGCAGTGCTAACCACTGTGCAGCCATGCCGCCCAAAATATGTCAAGGTCCCACCGAGATTTGAATTCGGATCACTGGATTCAAAGTCCAGAGTGCTAACCATTACGCCATGGGACAACTGATGAGGTCAGGGTGAAATGAGTTGAAAAGAAGCAGTTGATCAGTCAGAAGCTGAGAGAGGAGAGGCCAAGAGGCAGGGCATGAGCTTCAGGGAGAGATATGTCTGGTGAGAGATAATAAGGACAAGGAACATAATGATCATCTCATCTTAAAGACCCTGGGTGCAATTGTCTCCCTAAATCGACTAGTGGATTCCAGGTTGGAATACACAAAGAAGGGGGTTAAAAAGCTAGCTGAGAGAGCTCCACACGACTTGCCTGCCTGCCTGTGTGTTGAGAGCAAAAGCAGCTGGACGTTTTCCACACTGAAGGTGTATGATAAGAGTACCAGAAGCAATGTCCCCGGAGAAAGAAAATAACCATCCTTTGCAGGAATATCTACAACTCTCAGTCAGCAAAAGGATTGCAGCTGGAAAAAAAAACTGAAATGTCTTTGCCGGACCACAGAACCTGAACCAAAGAATCAACCATTCGCCAGCAGAAATCGACGATACTGAAATCACTGCAGTGACACGTCATCATCTCTTTGCAACTCCAGGATTGTTCAGTGTTTGCTTATTGTCACAAGTAGGCTTCAATGAAGTTACTGTGAAAAGCCCCTAGTCACCACATTCCAGTGCCTGATCAGGGAGGCCAGTACGGGAGCTTAATGGGAGCTCATCGTGCTGATTTTCTTCTGTAAGAAGTCTGACAACGCCAGGTTAAGGTCCAACAGGTTTGTTTCGGATCACTAGCTTTCGGAGCACTGCTCCTTCCTCAGCTGAGTCACCTGAGGAAGGAACAGTACTCCGAAAGCTAGTAATTCAAAACAAACCTGTTGGACTTTAACCTGGTGTTGTAAGACTTCTTATGTGCTCACCCCAGTCCAACGCCGGCATCTCCACATCATAATATTGTTCTGACAGAGGGATGACAAATTGGGGGTTCATGGCCCAGAATTTGGTCCCAGCGGGGAAAGTAAATTGTTCCTTGAAACTACTTTTGAGAAACTTCAAAAAGGCTTTCTTGAGTCTGCAATGTACACTTTTAAAATGTCCACATTTGATGTCAGTACTTTTCTCGTGGAACCAGAATGTTACGTTTGATGATTTACCATTTCTGTCCCTGAAACAGATAAAACTTTTTTATTTATAAATAAAACGTCCACATTAACCCTTACCAACTTTTACAGATGCACCATAGAAAGCATCCTATCGGGCTGCATCACAGCCTGGTATGATAACTGCTCGGCCCAGGACCACAAGAAACTCCAGAGAGTCGTGAATACAGCCCAGTCCATCACACAAACCTGCCTCCAATCCATTGACTCCATCTACACCTCCCGCTGCCTGGGGAAAGCGGGCAGCATAATCAAAGATCCCTCCCACCCGGCTTACCCACTCTTCCAACTTCTTCCATCGGGCAGGAGATACAGAAGTCTGAGGACAAGCACGAACAGACTCAAAAAACAGCTTCTTCCCCACTGTCAACAGACTCCTAAATGACCCTCTTATTGACTGACCTCATTAACACTACACCCTGTATGCTTCATCCGATGCCAGTGCTTATGTAGTTACATTGTATATGTTGTGTTGCCCTATTATGTATTTTCTTTTATTCCCTTTTCTTCCCATGTACTTAATGATCTGTTGAGCTGCTCGCAGAAAAATACTTTTCACTGGACCTCGGTACATGTGACAATAAACAAATCCAATCCAATCCAAAGTGTTAGTGAGGTGCTTAGAATTTTGGCCGAAAAACAGCAACCCCGAAATGGTAAAAACAATGGCCAATCATCTGCAAGTGGAACTTGAGGAGGATGAAACAGATAGCATGACAGTAGAGAGATTAATATTGGAGCAGTGGAATTAAGAATTTCAAGAGAGGACACAGAGATAGAGAAAAGAGAATTTTGGGAAAAAACACAAATGGAAGAGAATTTCAGGAGAGAGGAAATGAAAGGGAGTTTCAACTAAAGCAGCGCTTATGATGAGCAGGAATCCCACTGTGTCCCTTGAAGATCCACCTACCTCAGACTTAAGGGTTGAGCCAGTTCACTCATTTAATGATAAAGCCTTCTTTTATCTCTTTTGAATGGTTAGCACAGCAATTAAACTGGCCAGCCCAACAGTGGTCCTTATTACTGCAGAGTAAGCTATCAGGGGAAGCTCACAAGGTTTATCCTCTCTTGCCTGAGGGAAGTTTCAGTATGAGGCAGTGAAAAGGGTTATTTTAAGTGTGTACCAGTTAGCGCCAGAAGCATATCGTCAGAAATTCTGTACCCCCAGGCAACGGCCTGGCCAGATGTACTTGGAATTTGAAAGGCCTAAGCAACTTGCTTTTGACCTTTTCAGGGCATTTAAGACAGAAGCCACTTACGAAAACTTCCACAAAATAATTCTCCTTGAGGAATTTAAACCTCCTTACTTCTTCCAATAACGTACCCAGAGGGTCACAGGGCCAGGCAGGCAACCGCACTGGCCGACAATTAGGAGCTGATCCACAGACCACCATTCCAGAAGAGACCCTTCCTGAGTCAATCCCAACCAGCGGGAATGTTTAGAGGCAGGGAGAGTGATAGGAAATCAAGCACCCATGGGTGAGGGGGAATTTCTGGGGCCCTCCTCAGGACAAAATGGGTAGTGCTGAAATGAAGAGTGAAGCCAAGAAGCCAGGATGTTTTAACTGCTAAAAGGTACGGCACGCCCAAGGTAATTGGGGTTTATTGGTGCCTGTACAGCCTGTGCAGAGAATAGAAGCAGAGAGCGTAGCAGGCCAGGCTAAGGCTCTGACAGCAGATGGGAATCCCACTAGGGCGCTCCTGAGAGTGCAGAGGAAGTTAAACGAATCCCTGCATTACCGGGATTTTATATCCCAAGGAAGGGTGGCCTCATTTTCCCAGGGCGAGGTAAGGTTGTAGTGATTCTATGAAATACAGGAGTCAGACAGACTCTACTACTGGGAAAAGGCATAGCCTTTCCGCCAGAGAGTGCAGTAAATGCCAATGTGTTGGTAAATGGGGATTGAAGGGTGCATCTGGAGTGCAACTTTGTATCCAGCCCATGACCGTGACAGTTGATGGAACCATCAATTCAACGAACACGTGTAGTTGGATCTGAACAGAGGCTTTAATATACTAACAACAGAGCCAGCCTATTCGTCGTTGAACTCCAGGAACTGGCAGGCTGGCTCTAAGGCACTGATCTTTGTACATCGGTCCCAGGGGGAGGAGTCCTGGGCGGAGCCAAGGGAGGAGCCCAGTACAAACTCTCGCGTACTCCCAGAGCGACTCCCCCTGGTGGTCGGATAGTGCAACTGCACTTACAATGGTGGATAGTGAGCATATATACATGGAGTTATATTGGCAACTATATACAGCATTGATCTTACAACGGGTAGATAACGAACATATATACATGGGGATATTGGCAACTATATATAGTGTGAATCACATTCACTACAACAGTCATCCCCAGTTTGCCTGGGGATAGGATCGACCTGCTCCTCATCAATGACCTGATGGGATCAAGGGTAAAAGCAGCCCTAGTTATCTCAGGAAAGCCCATCGAGGTCAAGGAGACTAAACAGCTGCAGGAGACGTTATCTGGTATTTTCCCTGACTGTGTGGTAACCCAGTCTATGGACGGGATTCTCCGTGTCCCCGACGGCGAAATTGCGTTCAATGATAGGCCGGAAAATTCCACGTTTTTGCCAAAATCGGAGGCGGCGCACGATGCTCCACCCCCTCCAAAATGTCGTACTCTAGGAGTACACCGCACGCCATATGGACGGCCTCAGCACTTTACCTGAGGCCCTCCTCCGATGCTCCACCCCTGACCGGCTGAGTTCCTGACGGCGTGGGTCTGTCATCCTACTTTTTGTCAGGGACTCAGTGTGGCTGCTGCGGACTGAGTCTAGTGTCACCACAGTCGGGAAAGAGCCGATCCATGGGCGGGGCGGGGGGGGGGGGGTTGCTTTGGCAGGGGGCACTGGTGGGGGTGGTCTAGGGGTGGCAAGCCTGGCTAAACTGACAAAACAGTTTGCATATTCATCTTGGGCTGTCCTATAGTATTGGATGCTACTTGGATCGTGTTGAATACTGTGCAGAGTTTCTAAGAGGCAGCCCATTTTTTGCAATACCCAAGACATATTTTTAACCCAGTGTATCTATGCCAAATGTTATAGCAAAGGATATTTTGTTGTGAAATTGTTTTTTTAAGTAACCTCTGACACCTATTGATGGTTATATCAGTCTTGCTTTGTTTTAATATAAATCAACCAAACATGCTACATCTATAGCAGATTGAGACCATTAATGATGCTATCTGCTCAGGTCCCTTAGCCTTCTTCAGCACCTTTACCCTCCTTTTTAAAAAAAATAATTTTTATTGAAAAATGTTGAATTTATATAACAACAACAAACCATAATAAAATACCAAAAATAACAATAATATTAGCAATCATAAACATTCGCCCCACCTCCATGAACAACACAGCATATTAACAACAACGCAAATTAACACAATATTAAGTTACATAATAGAAACTACACCCCCCCCCCCCCCCCCCCCCCCCCCGAGTTGCTGCTGCCATTAACCATGATACCAATCTTTGAGCCAGGAAGTCCAGAAAAGGCTGCCATCGTTTATAGAACCCTTGTATTGATCCTCTCAGGGCAAATTTGACCCTTTCCAATTTTATAAATCCCGCCATGTCACTGATCCAGGTCTCCACGCTTGGGGGCCTCGCATCCTTCCACTGCAGCAAGATCCTTCGTCGGGCTACTAGGGACGCAAAGGCCAGGACACCGGCCTCTTTCACCTCCTGCACTCCTGGCTCTACCGCAACTCCAAAAATCACGAGTCCCCACCCTGGTTTGACCCTGGATCCAACCACCCTCGACACCGTCCCCGCCACCTCCTTCCAGAATTCTTCCAGTGCTGGGCATGCCCAGAACATATAGGCGTGGTTCGCTGGACTCCCCGAACATCTGGTGCACCTGTCCTCACCCCCAAAGAGCCTACTCATCCTAGTCCCAGACACGTGGGCCCGGTGCAGCACCTTAAATTGGATGAGACTAAGCCCCGCACATGAGGAGGAAGAGTTGACTCTCTCCAAGGCATCCGCCCAAGTCCCGTCCTCTATCTGTTCCCCGAGTTCCTCCTCCCATTTAGCCTTCAGCTCCTCCACTGACGACTCCTCCACCTCCTGCATTATCTTATAGATGTCAGACACCTTCCCCTCTCCGACCCACACCCCCGAAAGCACTCTGTCCATCGTCCCCCGCGAGGGCAGCAAAGGGAATCCCTCTACCTGTCGCCTAGCAAACGCCTTTACCTGCAAGTATCTGAACATGTTCCCTTGGGGAAGCCCAAATTTATCTTCCAGTTCCCCCAGGCCCGCAAACCTCCCGCCAATAAACAGGTCCCTCAATTTACTGATGCCCACCCTTTGCCACCCCCTAAATCCCCCATCCCTGTTCCCTGGGATGAACCGATGATTGCCACCCAATGGAGCCTCCATCGAGCCCCCTGTTTCCCCCCTATGCCATCTCCACTGTCCCCAGATTCTTAGGCTCGCCGCCACCACCGGGCTCGTGGTAAACCTCTTAGGGGAGAGCGGCAACAGCGCCGTTACCATGGCACCCAGGCTCGTACCTCTACATGACGCCATCTCCATTCTTTTCCACGCCGCCCCTCCCCCCTCCATCACCCATTTACGCACCATTGACACATTAGCCGCCCAATAGTACCCCAAAAGGTTGGGCAGCGCCAGCCCGCCTCTATCCCTCCCTTGCTCCAGGAACACCCTCTTCACTCTCAGAGTCCCATGTGCCCACACAAAGCTCAAGATAGCACCTTTACCCTCCTTGACCACCCAAGCCCAATATTGTTTTTCACAGAGCAGGTTCCTGGAGGTGACAGCTCTGTAATCTGGCACATCATCATTAAAACTGAATAAAACATTATTTTCAATCATGAGTCTTTCAATTGACCAGAGAAAAACAATCTGTTGTTCAGTCAATGTAAACATTATTTTTACAAGTTATCTCCACCTAAAAATGGGCAGTGGGAGTCAACAAGAAGACGATGCAGAGTAAGAGAAAGTTACGTTTTTCTGGGGAAGTTTAGGAAAGATAAATTAGATAGAATAAAGAGAAAACTGAGAGGGCAAGACATAAAGACTTGGAAACTCCTTGGACCCAACCACACTAGTGTGAGTGGAAAGGAGTGATCCCTGCCTTTCCCATGGCCAGAAACCTCAAAACAAATCTAAAGAACAACAAAATTTACACAGCCACTGCTGAAAAGGGCACATCAATGACTGCCCCTATCTGAACTGATCCACTCCTCAAGAACAAGGTGGAGTCTCCCAACACCTAATAGGGCTGAAGAAAAACATTTTTATAGTTACAATCTGACCCACACTCGAGCCAGGAAGCAACTGATCTCTTCTGAGGTTAAACACCTTACTTGAGTAAAGGTTTGGGGCCTTCAGAAGGTGGCAAAGGCCTCAAGTATGCCAAGACAGAATTGGCATAAGTTCCGTTAAAGGTTTCAAGGAGATAAATTTCCTTGGAAAGTCTCTGAACTGTCCTGCCACACATCCTTGTTATAACAGGCTACAGGCAGTATCTCTGGCAAATCACAGCCTGGTATGGCAACTGCTCCTCCCAAGACCGCAAGGAACTTCAGAGAGTTGTGAACACCGCCCAGTCCATCGGACAAATCTGCCTCCCATCCATTGACTCTGTCTACACCTCCCGCTGCCTTGGGAAAGTGGGCAGCATAATCAAAGACCCCTCCCACCCGGTTTACTCACTCTTCCAATTTCTTCCATTGCACGAACAGATTCAAAAACAGCTTCTTCCCCACTGTTACGACTCCAAAACGACCCTCTTATGGACTGACCTGCGATACAACACTCCTGCATGCTTCACCCAATGTATTTACATTGTGTACCTTGTGTTGCCCTATTATGTATTTTCTTTTCTTTTCATGCACTAAATAATCTGTTTTGAGCTGCATGCAGAAAAATACATTTCACTGTACCTTGGTACACGTGACAATAAACACAAATCCAAATCAGAGAGGTCTGCTGATTTCCACCAGAGGTCAGAATTTAAAGGTTAAATCTAAATGGAAACTCATGTCCTGCCCTGGGCAACAAATCTAAATTATACCCATTTCAAGGCTTAATCATTTTATGTTTATGAGGTAAAATTGTGTTTAGAATGTGCCTTTTAGTTGTATGGGATTAATATTGTGACCCCAGATACAGAAGTAAGTTTTATTACTATAGTACTTGTGTTTACATCAGTATCACTGTATAAGAGCAAAACTTACAAATATCAACCAGCCAGAGAAACAATCATTGGCAGCAGTGTTCTCTCTCTCATTGACTTTTCCTGTTCTCACATTTGTACATCTAATTTTGAAAAGTATGTTGGAAATGTCCACATTGACCTAGTTGCTACTGTCAGCTACATTCCCACTGGGTTCAGATAGATTCCACACTCTTAACACGTTTTGTCTGTACCTGGAGTATCTCCAAGCCTTTCCAGATATCTGAGTCTAGTACTGTTCATGATCACCTGACACAATATTCCCACGCATGCCAAAGACATTCCGTAATCCCATCAGAGTTGCTATAGGTATGAACAGATTTTTCCATTCAGTATTATAAGATTGTGCCCTCTGTGAGCCAAACACACAATATTTTGTTACATTTATAAAAAACTGTAATTCTAATTAAGGATTGTAATTATTATTTTTGTGTCAGTTTCATAGTGCTTGAAGTAAAGTCCCTGCGATTAAAAAAAAAGTTTCTGACAGTCATTGGGTGTTGTGTTGAAATGCCGGTGTTTTATTGTAAAGGATCCTGCACGAGCTATTCCACTCGATGGTAATTAAATAGATGATTGTGATGAAAAAGGTTAAATTGCAAAATATAAAACTAGTCCCTAAGGTATTGCTCCCAAACATTTTGGTAGCATGTGCTGCCAGTGAGTTAAGTGACCAAACAATTGGAGTCCAATAACATGCCCAACTAGACATGCAAATATTGGCTTGCTCACTTCAGTGACACACTTGGGAACCATAGAAAGGTTACGGCACAGGAAGAGGCCATTTAGCCCCTTGTGTCTGCGCTGCTGAAAAAAAACTAACCACCAATTTTTTGAGCTTTGATTGTTTGAAAACTTGGGACTTGATAACATAATATGTAAATAAAGCTATTCTCCTATTCAGAACAACCATTGTAAAATCAAGCTCAACACGAAAATGTCACAGATCTGACTGTGCATTTTTGAACCAGACTTTGTAATACCCAAGTAATTATTCCATCAATCGACTGAATGACTAGAAAATATATCCATAGGTGAGAACAGGATCACGCTTGCTGATGTTGCCTAGCCAATTAAGTGGCTAGCTTGCATTGTCAAAACTCATACATTGATAAATAATCACAGAAGTGAAGTACCAGAGGTAGGACAGCACCAGCAAAACTGTCTCACAGAATGAATCATATCCTTTCAGTGGGGAGTAAAGGGGAAAACACAGGACTTGAATGTAAAGTAATCCTTACATGGTGATAGTATAGAATGAAATGTACCACGGGAATTCCCTAAAAGATTAGCTGGCATGAAGGGAATCCCCTTTGCCTGAGATCTACCATCATCCATCTGATACCAACTCAATTCTAAATAAAGATTAGGAGACTAAAACAGTAGAAACACAAATTTAAAGACAAACCGACAATGAACGCATCTGTCCCAGAGATCAAAGAAAGAAAAATGAGAGGTCAGATGAGAAATCAAATGAAAGTAAACTGATTATTAAGAGAATGAACACAATTAGACAACAAATGAAAGAGGATATAGGAGTTTATATGAACTGTGAATCACGACTTTTAGATTTACTTCCCTTTGCGAAGAAGGGCATATGAGGAGTTATCAGTGAACCCTGGTAAAATTACTTTCTACTTAGGAGTCTGGCTTCAAAGAACTCAGAAATGACAAAGTTGAGAATGAGTCCAGAACACATGTAAAACTAATCATATTTCACAGTAAGGGACTAAATATTCTGATTATTACACAGATGTTTTTATTATTGTTGAGAAAGGCAAAGGAAACTTTCATGAACAGTTGGTGTGACGTCATAAGCCACTGATATGCAACCAGCCCACACAAGCATTGCAATCGAGCTTAACTGACATTGTGTGGAATGGGTTTTATTAGTTCACGTAAAACCTGCTAGAAAAAAAAACAGAGCTACACCATCATGATTCTGAAGCCAGTTTAAAAGTTTGGGTTCTGCAGCATCTGCTGTGAAATGCACAGGCACTTAAAACCAGATCAAAATGTTGAAATCTTTCACTTATTTTCCTGCAAGTTACTGCTTTGAGTATAAACTAAATGGTCTGATTATATTGAGTCAGTAATAAAATTAATGATTCTAAGGATTAATAATTTGAAGTGTGTTATTTAGCCTAAATTATTTTTCAGTTTAAAGATCGTTCATTACTATGATGTCTCCCTCAGCTGAATTGTACTCTGAGGTTCTCTTCTGAACTAAAGAAAAAGTAAGGTCTTGTCATGCTGTCAGCATTATTCTTCAACAGTGTGGGTTGTACTCTAAGAAATGGCAATTATTCAGGTTGTGTAGATTGTTTCAACTGGTGGTTTAGGTCACTGCACACAACTGCTGTGACAATAAATCTTTGCTGAAGTCGCAACAAAACTTCACTTGGGATTTTGCCTTTCATCAACCATCACACCTTGTTGGAAGTCAACCATTTCACTTGTTGAACTTATCGTGTTTAATTTGCAAACAGTGAATTATCACATCTCAAAATAGTTTAATACAAACATGAAAAAAATTGCAGATTACAAGCTGAGTGAAAGTCAAAACACAATGAGGAACTGGAACTACCTAAGGCATGTAATCTTTGAAGAAAGTGTATAGGTTGAAGGGTCAAAATAACCATAATACCACAACTGAAGATCTTCTTGTTTCAAACATAAAAGTTGCACACGTCTTTCCATTTAATGATTTTGTTGACGTGGTTGTGAATTCATTCGCACCCAGATTCACAAAAAAAGGTGATGCAGAGTGCTGTGTCAGCACAAGTCCCTGCACATTTCTGGGTCAGACAGGGAGAATTGGCTATCTGGCCCATGGAGGAGGACAACTGCCATCTGAGTGGAGCAGCCTCCCTATGGCAGATCAGGGGCCCACTGGAGCTAGAGGTTCCATGCCGCGAAGAGCGGGCTGGAGGAAGGAAAGGCCACAACAGCAGGCCAAACAATGTACCCCCCGCTCTGATATAACTTCACCCCTCGTGATTTTAAACACAAGCAAATACCTCTGAGGGTGCCTCCAAGTTGAGACACTCTTACAGTCACCAATCTTTCTGAGCAGTCGCCACCTCTCCCGGTAGGGTTATGCCAAGTCTCTAGAGCAGCTAGCCCGCTGGGCAACAGGGAGGCAAGCACTGGGAAAATTGTACCCGACAGCATGCTGCCGCCAAATGTGGGCTTAGGACTCCCACTTGGTTCTGACATTGGGGTCCCGAAACCCACAATTAAATCCAGCTCAACATGTGCCCAAACTGGGAAACCTGGGAATTAATATGAGTGAATGGCCTCTCCTTTTTGCTGCTTTGAATTTAAGGTCACCTTATTTGTCAGTAACAGTTCTCAAATAAGTGTTGAATTTTTAAAAAATTGGCGTGGGTTTGGCCAATTGTTGTGGAGCCAGGAATAGCACTTCTACTCTTCCTGATCCCACAAGAATACTATTGTAAGTCTAAAATCTCTTTTTTACATGAAAAATCAAAGTCTCAGATTAATTTCAGCAAAAGGGCCTAAAAGAGTGTGTTAGGCTCCTCATTTACATTTTTAAGGGGCACGAAGGAAGGCAGTGATGCCTATGAGAGGTAATTGCAGGCAGTGGGCAACTGAGGGAAAGGGATTGACAACCAGTGCGTGGGTTGAAATAGGAACTATAGCCAACTGGAGGAGAGGGAATAGGAATTAAATCTTATCAAGAGGCGATGAGGCCAAAATGCTGCCTGAAAAAAGTGGCCCGAAAACCTCTACTTTCAGAAGGCTAGTCTTTAAAACATGCTGCGGCGGCGGTGTAGGGTGCTTGAAGACAGTTTTTTTTTAAATATGGTAAACTAAGAGGTTTATGGTTGTAATTTCTGGGGGCGCTCTCAAGTGGTATTAGTTACAAAAAAAAAAACAACATTCAATTGGTTAAACTTCAACGAGATAGTACTTTTCCAAAACAGTTGAAAGAAAATTCTGATTAGCTGCTGAGCGTGTGCAGTTGTATAATTTCCAAGCAGCCATCCCAATAAGACCATAAGGCATAGGAGCAAAATTAGGCCATTTGGCCCATCGAGTCTGCTCCACCATTCAATCATGGCTGATATTTTCTCATCCCCATTCTCTTGTCTTCTGGCCATAACCCCTAATCCTTTATTAATCAAGAACCTGGCAATCTATGTCTTAAAGACACTCAGTGATTTGGCCTCCACAGCCTTCTACGGCAATAGGTTCCACAGATTCACCAGCCTCTTGCTGAAGAAATTCCTCCTCATCTCTGTTTTAAAGGATCGTCCCTTTAGTCTTAGGCAAATTTTCTCTTGAGTTGAAATAGAATGTTTCCTCTCCTTTAGTTGGAGGGTTTTTCCAGTTTCTTGGCATTTCCCAAAATAGACCGGAGATTACATTTTCAGAGCTTTACTTTAGACAAGTTTAATATTGAAAATATTCCTCATCTATAATTAATTGATTAGGTTTTACCTGCAGGTGAACGTCTGTAACTCTCTTGTTTAAAAGGAAAAGATCAGCTTCTTTGAGGATGGATTTTGTTTTCTTTGATTGATTTTCAGTAATGGGTGGGGCAGGAGAAAGGGGCAAAAGGATTATAAGGCTGGATGGAGAACAAAATATCATTCAGCTTCATAGATCTCATTTAAGTACCATTCAGGCAAGTTAAATCAATCCAAAGTTTTGTAAAGCTCTTGAAGCACATCTACATTATTTGCAATTTAAAAAAAATAATAATGTAATGGGATGTGGGCATTGCCAGCATTCGTTCCCCATCCCTGATTGCTCTTGAACTGAGTGGTTTGTTTGGCCGTTTCAGAGGGCAGTTCAGCGTCAAAAACATTTCTCTGGGTATGGAGTAACATGTAGGCCAGATTTCCTTCCTTAAATAAAGGGCATTAGTGCATCAGATAGGTTTATATGATAATCAACAAGTTTCATAAAAGCAAATACTGCAGATGCTGGAAATCTATAATTATAACAGAAAATGCTGGGAAAAACATTTCAAGTCAGTATGGCTTTTCTTCAGAGCTCTGTTTCTCTCTCCACGTATGCTGCCAGTCCTGTAGAGTTTTTCCAGCATTTTCTAACAGTTTGATGGTCACAGTTAATGAAACCAGCTTGTAATTCCAGATTTGTTCATTTGGTTTAAATTTCACCCACTGGTGGGATTGAAACCTCAATCCCCAGAGCATGTTAACCTGTGTCTCTGGGTTACTAGTCTATTGTCTTTAACACTATTTCACCATCTTTCCATATCCAGGGAGTGTGAAAGAAAATATCTGCAGAGTTCAGTGCCATGACACAGAGTGGACATTTGTGAACTGGGGAGAGAGGGGGAAACTAAAAGGGAATGTGAAAAATGAAAATCGCTTATTGCCTCGAGTAGGCTTCAAATGAAGTTACTGGGAAAAGCCCCCTAGTCGCCACATTCCGGCGCCTGTTCGGGGAGGCTGTTACGGGAATTGAACCGTGCTGCCGGCTTGCCTTGGTCTGCTTTCAAAGCCAGCGATTTAGCCCAGTGAGCTAAACAGCCCCTGAGGTCCACATGAGAGGTGGAGAATTAGGGAGGATAAAATTGAGCTTTAGGTTATGAGATTATAGGGAAGGGGGGGGGGGGGGGGGGGATAAGGGAGAGAAGTCAGTGAGGAGGGATAGTGGAGATAGAAGTTAAGAGGTTAACATTAGAGACAGAAAGTAGGAGGAGAGTTGTGAATGATTGGTGGGTCAGTGTTCGGGGAGGGAACAATGAATGTATTTATGATTCATTAACACGCAGGCCTCGACCTCCTCTCCCTTCCAAATCCAAATATCACACCCTCGTGCTAAGCATCACAACTCAATACCACAAAGACTTCTTTCCTATTTCTAACAGGTCCTGGTGCCCCTTATTAATACCCTCAGCACCATCATGCCCTTTACAGTGCTCCCAGATTTTACAACTACCAATCTCTCTCCCATAACCTCACACTATCCAGTGTGCCCACACCGAGTGCACCCACAACCAGTGCATCCACACCTTAACCCTAGGTTCCAGATCAAAACTTACTCAGTACTACCAAACTCCACTTCCTAATTCTTCTCAATTTCCATACGCTCCATTGTGACAAACTGAGTGCTGACTGTGGAAAACTAAGGCTCATAAAAATTGAGTCCTTTGCCTGATGTTCCTTCTTCTGATACCCCCCTCCCAAATCTCCAGTACAACCTTATCCAGTTACCACTCCGGGCCTTTCCGCCTGCTTCTGTTTCTTTGCAGGCCTGAAAATAACCAAGTTCCCAGACATGATCTGGAAATTGCTTTTAGGTTTTTTTAAGCTGGTGAACATTTCAAAGAACAGAATGCTAGATCCTACCACCACAGCCTGAATTATGGCTAAAGTGCTTTTCTCAGTGGTGGGAGTTGAATGCCCAGCAACGATTTTACTGGCACAGAGCCAGGAAGTATGTTGTTAATTTACACCAGCGTGTGCATGTCTACAGTAATTGCTGGCATACAATGAGCAATTTGCAACATAAATGCAGATTGTGCTTTAAATAACTGAAATAGCTTCTGAACTTGATGTTGGAAAATCCTTTTTAGATATGTTCTGGGGAGATTCTTGAAGGTTTTGAGCTATCATTCTGTACTCTCCCCCCCCCCCCCCCCCCCCCCCCACACACACACAAAAATATACCAGCAGAGCACAGTCACTTGTTGGGAAAACAAAGGTCATTTTAAGGATTTATATTTGTATTTGTAAACAATAGAAATAAGGTATACTTTCAGGTGGGTTTAATTTAATGTTTCTGTCTCTGGATGAGACCTATAGTTAGATTCAGTTGGACAAACGTGTTTGTGTGTGTGGGGTTTGATTGAGTTCCAGCTGTGATAGAGGGAACTGCGGCATGAAGAGTAAATATAGTTGCTTAGCAACTAGAGAGGGCCCTACTGTCTCAGCTTAGCAGGAAGAAAGGCTATACAATGGAGCAATGGTTAAAAAAGTCAGTTTAAGAAATCTAAAGGACAGCTGCTTAAGGAAACCAGAGAAATGAAGAGGAATTTCTTGGGAGCCTTAAGTTAAAGAAACAAAGAGAAGCAGGACAGGGCACTTTCATTCCAAGTCAAAGATTGCAAAGGAGCTGGCTAGTAGGATGTCAGAAAGATATCTGGAGTGGTTCTAAGGTTGGTGATATCTTACTACTGTTTGTGAAACGTTAAGAAATCGATAGCTGGATATCGGAATTTGTGTGTGTAAAAGCAGTCAAGGCGAAGAAATCTGAAACGGGATTGGTGTAAAACCTGGAGTAAATTCACTGGTAGAAGCAGTGCGGAAGCACTGTTCAGGAAACCTTCTGCAAACATAGAGTGAATTTTGGAATGCAAACTCCGAGTGGAAAGCATGATTAGGGGCGCGAGAGGGCAGCACTGTGGCACAGTAGGTTAGCCCTGCTGCCTCACGGTGCTGAGGTCCCAGGTTCGATCCCGGCTCTGGGTCACTGTCCGTGTGGAGTTTGCACATTCTCCACGTGTTTGGATGGGTTTCGCCCCCACAACCCAAAGATGTGCAGGATAGGTGGATTGGCCATGCTAAATTACCTTAAAGCAGGAGGCCATTCAGCCCATCGAGTCTGCACCGGCTTTTGGAAAGAGCACCCTACCCAAGCCCACACATCCACTCTATCCCCATAACCCAGTAACCCCACCCAACACTAAGGGCTATTTTGGACACTAAGGGCAATTTAGCATGGCCAATCCACCTAACCTGCACATCTTTGGACTGTGGGAGGAAACTGGAGCACCCGGAGGAAACCCACGCACACACGGGGGAACGTGCAGACTCCGCACAGACAGTGACCCAAGCCGGGAATCAAAACTGGGACCCTGGAACTGTGAAGCAATTGTACTAACCACTATGCTACCGTGCTGCCCTAATCGGAATACTCTATTAATTAAAAAAAATTAAATTTATAGCATATAACCTGCAAGTTATCTTAATGGTTACTATAAAATTGTCATAATAATGAAACACAGAAAAGCTGTTCAAGAGCTTATCAGGACCAAAGGAAAGAAATATCATTGTCAATGCTTGACCGTGGACTGGAACAATTTAAGAATTGCTCCTCCTTTTAATTTCTCTAATCATGTTCAATAGGTTAAAAATCTTATTAACCTGTATTTACCACTTTTTCAATAATTTTGAATACTTCAAAAGGTTATTGAATGCATAGCCTTCCAAATGCTAGGTATCATCTGGAGCTTCCAGTTAAGGTGCTTTTTCTCAGTCTGCTCCCTGCATTGAAAATATGTTCGGCCTACAGATGACCAGCTTTGCAACAGCCTCCTGTCGCTAATTTTCAAAGACTCATTAACTGGTGTACCTAACAGCTGAAGAAGTGTGATTAGCCTTGTAGGTATCACAGTTACTGTCTGCTCAATGAAGAAAAATTTTAACACTCCAATGTGTGGGCTTGCACGAAGCTTGGTGTCAAGAAAATTGAGCTTGAATTTTGTTCTTTTGTATTACCATCAGATTTTCAGTTGATGTTGGCAGTGATAATGTTGCTAGACTAGTAATCTAGAAACTGAGGTTAATGTTCCGGGCACATGGGTTCAAATACTACCATGACGCTGTGGGAATTTCAATTCATGAATAAAATTTGGGAATATAAAGCTAGTCTCATTAATGGTGACCATTACAACCACTATATTACAGAATCTGATTCACTCATGGGATTCAGGGAATCTGCCATCCTTACCTAGTCTGGCCTACATGTAACTCCAGATCCAAACAGTATGGCCCTCTGTGGCTTAATGAGTGGCTTAATGAGCCACTCAGTTCAAGGGCAGTTAAGGATGAGTAACAAATGTTGGCCTTGCCAGCAACGTCCACATCCCATGGAAGCATAAAGTTTTAAAACATTTACATTCTTGTGATGAGACATCGAAATCCTTCTTATTGTGAGATGGATTGGTCCCCCTTGATGGTTCCCGAAGTTACCTGGACTTCAAATTAACACCTTGTATGTTCTTTTGTGCAAGCTCCCAAAAGCTGACCATCTCCACAAATGTAAATACACAGGTGGATCGAGGTTGGCATCTGTGATAATCTTCATGACAGTAATCAAAATTCTGAGACTGCTGTTTTTTCCTGCTCGTCTCATTGACGCTCTCTGTTCAGCAATGTTTCTTTTTCAGACAGCTTACCACTTGGACTGCTTTAAGACTTACTTGCAGAACACATAAGGATTTAGTTCTTCTGGTCCTGTATACAGGACTTGTTCATATTTAAAGTACTTGCTTCTTCTCAGCGTTCGTACCTGCAGCTCAAAACTGTCTAATTTTGCATGAGTTATTATTTTTACTTCGAGTCATTCCAATAGATACCAGGGAAGGGATTCACATTATGCAGGAAACATTATTTTTAAAATGTTCATATACTGGGATGGGCAATAAACATAATAAAAAAAACATGAATGCAATAATTTTGTTATGTGAAGTAGTATTTGTGATCATTTGAAAATATGTCATTTACACTGTCTAGAAAATAAGTGATGTTGCTTTTACAGCATAAACCTACAAGGCAAATGTGTTAATCTATACCATGTTAAATGAAATGTTAACTATAATGGATGATGAATTTGAATACCCCACTCACACACAAAAAAATTATATACTAAAAGGAAAACATCCCTTAAACTGTGTTGATGTTTTTATTACATATTCCCAGGGTTCGGTCATACGCACAAATTGGGAGGGTAGTGTCATCTAACTCCTTTTGCCCTCACCCCATAATAGTTTTGCACTCTTGAAAAATATATTCAACTGCTTGCTACTCTCCATGGACAATATACAAATATACAACATGGTGTCATATCATTCTTCTCTTCCTGTCATGTCCTGCTAGCTTTAGCTTATTCATTTACAAACGTTAGTCAACCTTGTTAATTGTTTTTGATGCAGAACTGTGCAATTCGTCTACAAAGCTTAAAAAGAAAATGTCTTTAAACTGTTTCTGAGAGAAGGCACCTCTAGTTTGCAATACTCGAGTACAGCAGATAAAGCTGAATTTAAGGCGTAAAAAGGTGTGATCAATGAATTTATGTTCGCAGTTAATTTCGACCAAAGCCCCTCAATTTGATAACTTGCATGCCTCTACTCTAAATGCATGGCTGTGTTGGTAAGATTGCATCTTGCTGTGAATGCCATTTGTCTCACACAGCAGTGTCCCAAAAATGGCAATGAGGCGTTATCGAAGGTGGTGAAAGTAAACTTGACAAGACACAAACATAACGCCGAAAATGAGACTTTCCTCACAGGCCAATACAGTAGAGTACGTGATCTTATTTTCTGGATTTAGGGAAGTATTTGGATATCCAGATTAAATTCCCAGAACCCCCCACCCACCCCCGATTTGGAACATCGCCAGTAAAGAAACTAGGTTGGAAATGTAAAGAAAATTATATGTAGTAGTACCATGGATTACAATTTAAAAATCAATCATTTGGGAACAGGGCATGAATTAGTAAGTGTCGGTTGTGCTCCCCCCAGGTATCGCTAGGCCCGTGCGAGGCCCTCCGCTTGCGGCGTCCACCCGCCCGCTCCAGGCGCTCCGACTCGGAAACCAACACAAGGACACAACGCGGTCTGAGTGGAACTGCCCGGGCCAAGTGAGGTGGTTTTTATTAAACGCTATGGATCCTCCATTTTGTTTTGTGGGCAGCTCCGTGCAGCATTTTTACACGGCGGGCATTTGTTTTTATATAGAGAATTCTGATGGTTTAAGACCGATCGATTGCTTCGCCCCTCCGACCCCCCTTCCCACCCACATTGAATGTCCTTCCGCCACAACAAAGTGCCGCGCAATGCGGCGGCGGTGGCTATACAAGTCCCACTTTGTAGCCTTGCTGACTGGGAGATGGGGGTTTTATAATCAAAAAAAGAATCTTTGCGCCCGGGAATTAACCGCCATGAATCTGCCCCCAGCCAAACAAACGCTTCACTCTGTTCACAGCTGCTACGTGACTCTTTCGATCAATTTACTCTTCAGATAGGGGTATACTCAGCACACCTTTCGTAACATAATCGGTAATCGAAGGAAAATGGGCACTGACAATGATAATATATTATTTTACTGCTAATTTGAACGAATTCCACAAAGGGTATACATCAGTAACGCACTCAAACACATTTTTGACTTTTGAAGCTTCTAATGACCTCCCTCGGCAACAAGAGTGGCACAGTCGCCTTAGTACCCGGCGCAGGGATACCTCACTTCGATTCAAACCCGAGGGCGTTGAAGAAACGGTTCCCGGGCACGTGCCGGCGAGTGACAGGGGCATCAGCCAATCACAGGTCGGCGACGCGCAGGCAACATTCCGACGCTGGATCGGAAGAGCAATCGGCGTGCAGCGGAGGCGGGCCTTCCGTCGTTGTTGTAGTGGGCGGGGGGGGTGAGACGAAGAGGGTCGGCGCAATTGGGCGGGCGGCTGCATTCGAGCAATGGCTTGTGGGGCTCTGTAGTCCGTCACCGGGCGGTTGGCGCGGCGGGTGCGGAGGCGGCGGACTACAGATCCCGTCAGGGCTAGCGCGGCGGGTGGACATGCGTAGTGGCGGCTGGCGTTTTCTATATAAAGGCCGCCCCGGGTGCGAGCAGCAGCAGTTGAGAAGTGAGAGGAGGTTGTGTTGGTGCCCAGGGGAGGGAGAGGCGGGGAGAGAAGCCAGTTGCTTCCCCCTGTCGAGCGAGGCAGGCAAAGGAAAAAAAAAAGATAAACAACTCGCGCTCGACCCGCTCCGAGGGGGAAGGGTCAGGATGAGCGAGCCCCTCTTGTCAGCGCCCTCGGCCAACTTCATGGGACGGATGGCGGAGCGAAGCCAGCAGCAGGAGCCGGGGGCGGTCGGGACGGTGTCTCCGAGCGCTGCTCCTCAGCCCGGGGAGGAAGAGCGGCAGCGACCGGCTGCGGACGGCAGAGGGCGAGCGGCGCCCGGCGACGCCGAGACAGGAGGCGGGGTCGGCGGCGCAGGAGGGGGCGGGGGTAAGAAGCGGCACCGGCGGCGGCCGTCCAAGAAGAAGCGTCGCTGGAAGCCCTACTTCAAGCTGTCGTGGGAGGAGAAGAAGAAGCTGGACGAGCGGGAGAGCGTGCGGGCGGCCAAGACCCGCGCCGAGATGTTCGCCAAGGGCTTCACGGTGGCTCCTTACAACACCACCCAGTTCCTGATGGAGGAGCACAACCAGGAGGAGCCCGACCTCAACACCGGGGGAGGGCCAGGAGGAGGAGGAGGAGGCGGCGGGGGGCCGGGCGTCTGCCCCCGGCGCGCCGCCAAGGCGGACGAGAGCAGCGAGGAGGAGGAGGAGGCGGACGAGGAGGAGCAGCAGGACAGCGGCAGCGACGGCATGGGCGGCGACGGCGGCGGCGAGTTCCTGCGGCGCGACTTCTCCGAGACCTACGAGCGCTACCACGCCGAGAGCCTGCAGAACATGACCAAGCAGGAGCTGATCCGCGAGTACCTGGAGCTGGAGAAGTGCCTGTCGCGGCTGGAGGACGAGAACAACCGCCTGCGGGGCCGGCCGGACGGCGTGAGGGCGGCGGCTGCCCGAGGCGCCGATCCCGCCGCCAGCGAGAGCCGGCTGAGCGAGCTGGAGCGGGAGATGGAGAGACTCCGAGCCCAAAACCTCCAGCTCCTCAAAGAGAATGAACTGTACAAACCGGGGCGGGGACCGTCAGAAAGTGCTGATTGAACTGTGGACTATATAAATATGTGGATATTATTATATAGATATATTAACGTGTGTACATACCTGTAAATATTTTTAGTCTGTACAGATCCTGGCCTTTTTGTTTCTGTTGTACATTTGAAATCTGGTTTATTTTGGGGTTGGGGTGCACGTTCCCCTTCGCCCCCCCCCCCCCCCCCCCCCCCCCCATCCCCATTCACATTTTTAAACCTCTGCCTTTGCAGGGATGTTGAAGTAATTTTGACTTGTGTTTTATACAAGTGGTTTTTTTTCCCCCGCCGTCCTGATCTTCCTGCGTGTTTTGTTTACAACCTTGAACCGAAACTGGGCAGGAGGGTTCTGTACAGTATTTTTAATTGACTGAAAATTGGGTCTGACCCTCTTTTTGTCGAGGGGTGCCATTGCCTTACTTTTAAATGAGTTAGCCCTCCGGATCTCCGGAAACTTTTTGCCAAATGTGTACGGTGCAAAATCCGACACAACCTTCCACTCTGGAGGAAGCCTGGTCCTGGCCATTAAATTATGGCTAATTTTTTTTAATGCATGGTTTGTTTCTAGCTCGTCTGTCTCTTTCTCTTCTCTTCTCCCCCCCCCCCCCCCAAAACAAACCACACACGAGGCTGTTGATCATCCTTCCAGGTCTGCTGATATTTTGCCCCCTTAACAATTCTGCTGTGCCATTTGGTCAGCAGTGCATCAACTCGAGCGGTTTGCAAAAACAAATTCTTATGTTTATGTGTGTCCCCCCCCCCCCAGTGAGTTTAAACCAAATTTTGCTTTTAATGGGATCTTCTGTGCAGCTGCCTCCTGAGTAATTTCCCAAGTTCTATTCTATATTCAATACATTTTCTATACAAGAAACTGGCAAGTGGAATCTACTGTCTTTGTTTAAAATGCTTGTTAATTAAAAACGATGGTAACACTTTAAAAAAACAAACCTGAATTCCCTAAGAATAAACTTGGAGGCCAGTATCAAGATTTATGGGGGGGTAAATTTGTAAAATGTACCTTTTCAATGGAGCTATATATATATACAATTTAAAAAAAAATAAAATTAGTATATCTAAAGAAAAACAGTATCTTGTACCCTTTCTATGAAAGTGGAGAAAAAATTTGGTGTTCCTGGAGAACTGATTTACAACATAAATTTGAATTTGGGATCAGCTGAAACTTTCAAAATACACCTCATGGAGACTTAAGTTTTAATTTGATCCCACTTCAGAATTGGTAGGAGAAAGTCAGCTGATTTTAATTCAGTTTAAAAAAAACACTTTGGCAAATGTCAGGTGCATGATGCCACAATGGACGTGAACCCTGAATACGTCCACATGTATTTCCTGAGTTGTTAAAAGGTGGCTTTTCCCAAATGGTCCCATTTGACTGGTCTTGTTGCTAGCAAGTGAGTTACACTAAACGAGTTATCCTGCAGTTGGGGCTGAAATAAAGCTTCATTTATCGCATTACTGAGGTTTTGTTCAGTGCATTGTGTAGGATTTTATCTTGTGTCAAGTATGTTTTGGAGTTTTGTTTGATATGCTCAAAATGGGTGTGGGAAAGACCACGGTGGGCTCATAACTGGGAGATGAAGTTTACTTTTAATAAAGAAATTGAAGAATATTGGGCTGCTAACTCCGACTTATTAGAGAAGAGGGTTGTGGAAATTTATAAAGAAAAAAATGCATTTTCTACTAAACATATGGCTGTTCATTGCATTTTTAAAAATTAAATCGCCAAAAAATAAGAATTGACCTCCATTTTGTGCAGTGTAGTTCTTGAATGTGTTCCTGACAATACACTAATATAAATGTGCACCTCTGCCTTCAGAAATAAAAGCATTGAACTCGAGCAGGATGGGGGAGTACTGCAGGCCTTCCAACAGTCCATGGGAAGCTGAAGAACAGATACTTAAAGGAAGGAAATTTATGTGTAGAAGCAAAGAGGCTGGTTTAGCACACTGGGCTAAATCGCTGGCTTTTAAAGCAGGCCAGCAACACGGTTCGATTCCTGTACCAGCCTCCCTGGGCAGGTGCAAGAATGTGGCGACTAGGGGCTTTTCACAGTAACTTCATTGAAGCCTACTCGTGACGATAAGCGATTTTCATTTCATTTTCAAGTAGGTGAGGTCCTTGAGTATTTTGCATCGGTATTTGCAAAGGAGAGGGGCACGTTGATTGGTGGTGTCCAAAGGGATGTGGGAAAGAACAGGTTGTTACTACGAGGGAGGACATGTTCTGTGTGAAAAAGCTTTACGGTAGACATATCACCAGGGCCAGATGGCATCTATCCCAGATTATTGCGGGAGACAGATGAAATCGCTGGGCGTCTAACAGAAACCTGTCATCTTTGGCCACAGGTGAGATCCCAAATGATTGGAGGATAGCCAATGTTGTACCGTTATTTAAGAAGGGTTGCAAGGATAATCCAGGTAATTATAGGCCAGTGAGTTTAACGTTATTGATAATGAAATTGTTGGAAAAATTCTCAGATAGGGGGTGGGATTCTCTGATCTTGAGGGCAACTGTTGACGCCATTGTAAACGCCACCGCGTTTCACGACAGCGTCCGCATGCCCCCAGGAGCAGCGATTTCTGACCCCTACAGGGGCCAGCACACAGCACTGGAGTGACCCACGCTGCTCCATCTGCCGATACCGGCGTCAAAGGGGCGCCACAGGTCTGCGCAGTGCGACCAGCACGATTGTGCAGTGGCTCCCTTTTCCGCGCTGTCCCCGACGCAACATAGCGTAGGGTGGTGTAGGGCTACAGGGGCCACCGCTGAACAGAAGAGGCCCCTGGCCTACCGATCGCGGGCCAGACCACAACGGAGGTACCCCCATCCGGGTCGGAGCCCCCCACCCCCACCAAGCCACCCTCTGATGGCTGCATGCCGAGGTCCCACTGGGTAAGGGAGCCACCCTCTGATGGATGCATGCCGAGGTCCCACTGGGTAAGGGAGCCCCACACCAGGCCACCCTCTGATGGATGCATGCCGAGGTCCCACTGGGTAAGGGAGCCCCCCACCAGGCCACCCTCTGATGGATGCATGCTGAGGTCCCACTGGGTAAGGGAGCCCCCCACCAGGCCACCCTCTGATGGATGCATGCCGAGGTCCCACTGGGTAAGGGAGCCCCCCACCAGGCCACCCTCTGATGGATGCATGCCGCGGTCCCACTGGGTAAGGCCACACATGGACAGTGCCGGTGGGATTCAGATTTTTTTACAGTTGCTCGGCCCATCCCGGGTGGAGAATCCGGGGTGGGGGCTGCGTAGTGGCCCCCCAACTGGTGCCGATGCTCCAGAGAATCGGCGGGGTGGTGTCACGCAATTCGCACATGGCCCGGCGATTCTCTGGCCTGGGCTGAGAGAATCCCACCCAGAATCTCTGCACAGATGGAAGTGAATGATCTTATTAGTGACATAGTTTTGTACGAGGGAGGTCATGTCTCAACTTGAGTTTTTGGAGGTGCCACATGATTGACGAGGGAAGGGCTGTGGATGTTATCGACATGGACTTTAGTAAAGCATTTGATACGGTCATTCAGAGCAGGCTGGTGCAAAAGATTAAATCACATGGGGTCAGGGACTAGTTGGATGGATTCAGAACTGGCTTGGCCATAGAAGACAGGGTAGTAGTGGGATGGTGTTTTTACGAATGGAGGTCTGTAACTAATGTTCTGCAGAGATCAGTACTGGGACCTTGGTTTGTTGTAATGACTTGGAAGAAATCACGGTCTGATTAGCAAGTTTGGGGATACTGATGAAGACTGTCATAGAGGCTGTAAAATTGGGCAGAGAAATAGCAGATGGAATTTAACCCATACAAATGTGAGGTGATGCGTTTGGTAGATCCAATTCAGGTGGGAGCTATAAAATAAATGGCAGAACCATCTGGAGCATAAAGACTACGAGAGATCTTGGCGTGCAGGTTCTCGGATCATTAAAAGTAGCAGCATAGGTGGAAATGGTGGCAAAGCATATTTGGAACTCTGTGACCAATTCTGGTCACCACACTAGTAGAAGGACGTGGAGGAGGCTTTGGAGAGAGTGCAGAAAAGGTTTACGTTATGGAGGGTGTTAGCTATGCGGAGAGATTGAATAAACTGGGATTGTTCTCCCTCGAGAGATGGAGGCTGAGGGGCGACCTGATAGAAGTTTATAAAATAATTTGGGATATAGATAGGGCAAACAGTTGGAGGCTTTTTTCCAGGGCTGAATTGAAAATTGCAAGGGAGCACAAGTTCAAGGTGAGGGAGGGGGAGGGGGGGGGGGGGGGGGGGTTCAGTGGAGATGTGCGGGGAAAGTTCTTTACACAGATGGTGGTGGTGGCCTGGAATGCACTGCCAAGTGAGGTGGTTGAGGCAGATACTTTAGTGACCTTTAAGACTTAGCTTGATAGGCACATGAACAGATGGGGTATAGAAGGTTACAGGCGGTTGGTCCAGATAGGACACATGATTGATGCTGGCTTGGAGGGCCTGCTCCTGTTCTGTATTTTGTTCTTAACCAGACTGCAGATTAACTAGTACAATACAGTAGTGATAGTTTTCGCAAACATTGAAATATGGTTTGGTTTCGCGGTATGATTCTCGTTTTGGTTTTTCGAATGGACAGCTTGCAAGAGGTCCCGGGTTCAAATCCCGGACTGACACTCGGCTGTTTTCCCATGTTGTCCAAGATGCAGGTTAAATTAATTTTGTGTCTCATGTAAAAAGCAAGAGGGTGGCCAGGGAAAGGATTGGACCACTTAAGGTCTCCTTGTGTGTTGAGCCAGAGGAAATGGGTGAGGTACTAAATTAGTACTTTGCATTACTCTGATTAGTAAGTTCACCAAAGAAAAGGAGTTTGTGGAAGATCATTCTTGGGTAGGGTGTGGACAGTCTGGGTCGTGTTTACATTGAAAAGGAGGAGGTATTGGGTCTTTTAAAAGATGTTTAAGGTAGATACGTCTCCTGGGCCAGATGGGATTTACCCTGGAATACTGAGGGAAGCAAGGGAGGAAACTGGGGCCTTAACTGACATCTTTGTATCCTCATTGGCTATAGGTGAGACCTGCTAATGTGGTTCTGCTATTTCTGAAAGGTAGCAGGCGTAATCCAGGAAATGATAGGCTGGTGAGCCTTCTGTCAGTCGGTAAATTATTAAAGATAATTCTCAGGGACAGCATTTATACCTATTTGGAAGCAAATGGACTCATTAGCGATACAGAGCATGGTTTTATGAAGTGGGAGGTCGTGCCTCACTAACTTGAGTTTTTTGAGGATGTGACAGATGATTGATGAGGTGAGGGCAGTGGATGTTTGCATGGACTTCAGTAAAGCCTTTGACAAGGTGACTCATGGCAAACAGGTACAAAAGTTGAAGTCACATGGGATCAGAGGTGAGGTGGCAAGATGGATACATAACTGGCTTGGTCACAGAAGGCAAAGGGTAGCAATCAAAGGGTGTTTTCTGAATGGAAGGTTGTGACTAGTGGTGCTCTACAGGGATATGTGCTGGGGCCTCTTGTTTGTAGTATATATAAACGATTTGGAGGAAAATGTAGCCAATCTGATTAGTAAGTTTGCGGATGACACCAAGGTTGATGGAGTGATGGATAGAGTTGCTAATTGTCAGGATACAGTAGGACATAGGTTGGAAACTTGGGCAGAGAAATGGCAAAAGGAGTTTAATCTGGACAAATGAGGTGATGCACACGGACAGTGACCCAGAGCCGGGATCGGACCTGGGACCTCAGCGCCGTGAGGCAGTAGTGCTACCCACTGCTCCGCCGTGTTGCCCATTTATCACCATTTATATCTGAAAATCTATGTGGGCAAAACTAATTGATACAATGGAGCAGATAATTCATGTATATTACAATCCGTCAATATAGTTTTTATACGCTGTGTTAATTTAATTGTTCAAAGTGTCAATATAGTTTTTATACGCTGTGTTAATTTAATTGTTCAAAGTGAATGGTGGAAATCTTCATTCGTGGATGGAGTATTAGGCCAGGGCGTTATGCAATGTTCAAACATGCATATTACTAAACCATCAATGGAATGTAAAATCTTCGAAGGTTGTGTTTCTTTTTTATGTAAGCCAACAAAGAGTGGAAAACTGGATGGAAACTTTTGATAGTTTAAGACATGCAATCATCAGAAAACTTTGGTTGTAAAATTAAAGGTCCTTTTAAACACTTCTGGTCCCTCTTGTAAATTTAAGGGATTTGGGGAGGGAGTTCCAGAGATTAGAACCTCCAACAAAAATGTTGATTCCTCAAACCCTGGACATTAATGTGGTTCTTCCCTTTTCTGCTGATACCTCGTTTGAACCTACTAATTTTAAAATTATAGGTGGTATGATGGCTCAGTGTTTAGCACTGCTGCCTCACAGCACTAGAGGCCCAGGTTCACTTCTAGCCTTGGGTGACAGTGTGCAGTTTGTATGTTCTCCCTGTGCCTGCGTGGTTTACCTCCGGTTTCCTCGTTTAAAAAAAAAAAATCATTTATGGGATGTGGGTGTTGCTGGTTAGTCTGGCATTTATTGCCCATCCCCCAGTTTCCCTTGTTGAACCGCCACAGTCCTTGAGGTGTACTACGTACAGCCACAGTGCTTTTGGGGAGGGAGTTACAGGTTGTTGACCCAGTGTCAATGAAGGAATGTTGATATATTTCCAAGAGGTGAGTGACTTGGAGCGCTGCCTTGTCCTCGATGGTGTTGAGCTTCTTGTGTTGTTGGAGCTGCATTCGTTAAGGCAAGTGGAGAGTATTCCATTACACACCTGACTCGTGCCTTGTAGATGCTGGATGGGCTTTGCCGGGTCACGAGGTGAGTTACTCACCGTAGGATTCCTAGCCTTTGACCTGCCTAGGTAGCCACAGTATTAATATGACTAGTTCAGTTGCTGATAAATGGTAATCCCCAGAATGTTGATTGTGGCAGATTCAGCAATGGTATTGAATGTCAAGGGGCAATGGTTAGATTCTCTCTTGTAGGAGATGGTCATTGTCTGGAACTTGTGTGGTGCAAATGTAACTTACCACTTGTCAGCACAAGCCTAGATATTGTCCAGGTCTTGCTGCATTTGGACATGGGCTGCTTCATTATCTGAGGAGTCGCGAATGGTGCTGACCATTGTGCAATCATCCACAAGCATCCCCACTTCTGACCTGATGGAAGGGAGGTCATTGATGAAGCATCTGGGGTTAGGACACTACCCTTAGGAACTCGCGCAGTGATGTCCTAGAGCTGAGATGATTGACCTCTCATCACCGCAGCCATCTTCCTTTGTGCCAAGTATGACTCCAATCGCGGAGACTTTTCCCCCTGATTCCCATTGACTCCAGTTTAGCTAGGGCTCCTTGATGCCATGCTTGGTCAAATGATGCCTTGATGTAAAGGACAATCCCTTTTTCCCCTCACCTCTGGCTTTTTTGTCCATGTTTGAACCAAGGCTGTAATGAGATCAGGAGCTGAGTGACCCTGGCGGAACCCAAACTGAGTGTCCATGAGCAGGTTATTGCTGATTAGGTGCCGCTTGATAGCACTGTTGATGGCTCCTTCCATCACTCTGCTGATGATGGAGAGTGGACTGTGCTGTAATTGCTATCTCGTGAAATTAATCGTATTGGCTGACATCTGTGATGCTGGGTCCTCCGGAGGAGACCGAAATGGATCATTCACTCGGCACTTATGGCTGAAGATTGTTGCGAATGCCTCAGCCTTGTCTTCTCCACATATGGGCTGGACTCCCCCATCATTGAGGATGGGGATATTTCCGCCATCATTCAAGGCTGGATGTGGCAGGACTGCAAAGTTTGGATCTGATGCATTTGTTGTGGAATTGCTTAGCTCTTGTCTATTACCTGCCTATCTATTACCTGTCTATTACCTGCTGTCTATTACCTGCTGCTTAGCACACAACTAGTCCTGAGTTGTAGCTTCACCAGGTTGACACCTCATTTTTCAGTATGCCTGATGTTGCTCCTGACATGACCTCCTGCATTCTTCATTGAACCAGGGTTGCTACCCTGGCTTGGTGGTAAAGGTAGAGTGGGGGATATGCTGGACCGAGGTTGCAAATTGCGGTTGAAAACAATTCTGCTGCTGTTGATGGCCCACACGCCTCATGGATGTCCAGTCTTGAGTTGCTAGATCTGTTCGAAGTCTTTCCAATTTAGCAAGGTGGTAGTGCCACACAAGATGTTCAAGTTAGGTGGATTGGCCATGCTAAATTGTTCCTTGGTGTCCAACAATGTGTAAGTTAGGTGGGGTTATAGGGTTGGGGAGTGGGTCTAGGAAGGGTGTTCTTTCAGAGTGTAGGTGCAGACTAGATGGGCTGAATGGCATCCTGCACCGTAGGAATCCTGTGGAATACTATTCTGATGTGTCATAAATGACAAACATAAATTTGGGACTCACTGAGCGAAATCGCTGGCTTTTAAAGCAGGCCAGCAGCACGGTTTGATTCCTGTACCAGCCTCCCCGGACAGGTGCCGGAATGTGGCGACTAGGGGCTTTTCACAGTAACTTCATTGAAGCCTACTCGTGACAATAAGCGATTTTCATTTTTCATTTCATTCATTTCATTTCATTTCATTATGGGCTTTTTTTGTCCGGAAGAGGACAATTATAATGTTCACCTTTTTTCAAAAGTTGGAACAGAGTCTCAAAGACATGCTCCCAACTGAAGCTGTTGAGACCTGTTGAATTTCTTTTGTATGCACTGTTAAATATTTTCTCTATAGAAACCTTGGTTCTTGCAGTACTCTGGATCTAGTGATCTGTTAAAACTCTTGACCGGCAGGTAGGTAAACTACATGTTTGTCTTTGTTTCTCATTGCAGACACTGCTCAGCTGTTAGTGCCTGTCATGGCTAGCATGCAATCCTGAGCAACTCTGTCACGTGATCCACAAGAGGATGTTTTGCAACAACTTGGATTTTTATACAGCTTAATAGAAATGTTACAAGATGCTTTGCTACTGAGAAGACAAGTGCCAAGCTGATGGGAAGAATCAAAAGATTGCAGGGCCAGCTAAACTGATGTATTTTGTGATTTTAAACACAGATGGAGAAAAAGTAAGGTAAAGGAATTTAGGAAGCGGGGGGTGGAGAGAAGAGTGCCTGAGATTAGGCCAGAGACGGTGAAGAGCTGCTCTCTTGATGGAGGAGTTGTAGAGGAGAAGACGGGGTTCTAGTTGGTCCAAGTTGTACAAGTTGTGATGTAGTGAGGGCAAGGAAAGGGCATGTTGAGGGGTGGCACAGTGGTTAGCACTGCTTCCTCAGTGCCATGGATCTGGGTTCGATACCGAGCTAGGGTAATAATGGAATTTGCACGTTCTCTCCGTGTTGGCATGGGTTTCTTCCGGGTGCTCCGGTTTCTTGCCACAGTCCAAAGATGTGCAGGTTAGGTGGATTGGCCATGCTTAATTATCCAAAGGTTAGGTAGGTTTACAGGGATAGGGTGAAGTATTGGGCCTAATTGGGTTTACAGGGATTGAGCAGGATGTTGGGCCTAGGTGGGGTGGTCTTTAAAGGACTGGTGCCGTTTCCATGGGCTGAATGGCCTCCTCCTGCACTGTAGGGATTCTATAATTCTAAGGACACCACTTTTGACTTTTAATGCAAGGGGGTAGGAAAGGGGAAAATTCTGCACAACCTAGAAGTCATTGTGTGGGTTTGGGAACAATGAGCTGTTTCCTTATTTTTGTTGCTCAAGACTTGTCAAAAAGGGATGGGAACTAGCGCAAAAGAGTTGGTGGGGAGGGAACTGCAGCAAGTAAGTTTTTCAGAGACAAACCTTCAGGCTGGGATGAGAAGAGTGGGGATTGAAGTTCCAAATTGTCTGGGTGGGGGACAGAATGGAATGAGGGGAATGGGCAGGTGAGAGGAGGTGGCTGATACACCTGTGCAGATTGTTCTTGGCTGACGTAATGTAGGGTGATAGGGGAAAGAGTGCACAGGGTTATAGTGAAGCCAGTTGACAGTTGTGTTGTAAATTAAGAATGAATGGTATAACTGATATGTCTATCAATTGGATTAAAACCGATCCCGCGAGCAATTGCCAGCTAAATTGGGCAGCACGGTAGCACAAGTGGCTAGCACTGTGGCTTCACAGTGCCAGGGTCCCAGGTTCAATTCCCTGCTGGGTCACTGTCTTTGTGGAGTCTCCATGTTCTCCCTGTGTCTGTGTGGGTTTCCTCCAGGTGCTCCAATTTCCTCCCACAGTCCAAAGACATGCAGGTTAGGTAGATATGGCCATGATAAATTGCCTTTTGTGTCCAAAAAGGTTAGGAGGGGTTATTGGGTTACGGGGATAGGGTGGAAGTGAGGGCTTAAGTGGGTCGGTGCAGACTCAATGGGCTGAATGGCCTCCTTCTGCACTATGTTCTATGTTCAATCAGTGGAACCGTTTTCTAAAAATTTAATATACAGTGCACGATAACGTGCAGCCATGCAGCTGTATGTCCCTTTTAAGTTTAAGTTTTTTAACATCTTGCATTGTGACACAAATTTGCATGCATGAGTCTTTTTATATAAATGCTCGTTGGCTGAGAGTTCACAGGTACTGGTGTAGAATTCAATCTATAAAGGCAGTTTACAACTCCAATGAGGAGGAAGCAATTATTTTTCTTTGGGGAGCTGCATTTTTAGCTTAGGATGTAGCTTAGGATGTATCAGTGGGGTATTTGAGTCGTAAGATAAAATAGTGACATGATGGGAAGAAAGTGGCTGGAGTCTGTAGAAAATCTCCATTGGATGTAAAAGGATTTCAGGTAATCTCCTCGAACCCCTGGTTGTATTATTTTACAAAAAAACTTCATGTGGTCTGTTCTTTATAGACAGGTGGAGCTCATCTGGGTATTCTTTTTTGTTATACATTTAAAGTTTCCAATTCTCTCTTTTTTTCCAATTAAGGGGCAATTTAGCATGGCTAATCCACCTACCCTGCACATCTTTGGGTTGCGGGGGTGACCCAGGGGTGGAATCGAACCCGGGTCCGCGGCGGAGTGAGGCAGCACTGTGCCACCGTGCCACCCTCATGGGTAATTTTATTCTGTTTTCAAGGCATTTTTATTCAGTACATATTCATAGTTATGATGGACATGTTTTATGTTAAAAGATGGGATGTATCTCGACAGGAGTGCTAAGCCATTGGGTGCTATAATGGGGAGCTCTGGAAATTGAATTCAGAATGATTGAGCAGATGTTTACAATCTAGGTCAATGAACTTTTGTCTTCCTGTTTCTATTCTTCCCATTTTATCCATATCCATAATTATACTGGTCAGTGAGTGAGTGTCAATCAGAATGGGTATTTTTTTTAATGCGGACCTACACAAAGCAACTCCAATAGTGAAACAACTGGATGCAGTCTAATCAATTCCTCACACACATAAAATAATGAAATAAATCAGGAACCAAATTAAATTGCATACCAGAAACATGGGGGGGGGGGGGGGGGGGGGGGGGGAATTGTCCCAAACTCCTCTGATTGGAAATGGCTGTTGCCTCAAAACTTCCCCCCCCCCGTAAAAAAGACGGTAGGACTGACTAAAGTGATGCCGCTCACCTGTTTTGGAAACCTTGATTACTAGCCCACTAGTTTATCCCCATTTTTCTGTTACTGTATGTTCTACCCCTCCATCTTGTGTGCTGTTCTTCGAATGGCCTCATGTAAGATAAAGGCACGCACTATTTCTCCCGACAAACAAATAACATGATTGGAAGTTCTTTGAGGGCTGATATTTGCTAGTTTGTAGTGTTCTTTGAATGGATCTAATGCACCGTGAAACTTGGAAGGATTGAGCAAGCATGCACATTGTCATCTTTCAGAATGCACATAGATTTAACAGATTGGCCATGCTAAATTGCCCCCAAGTGCCCAAATGTTAGGTGGGGTTTACGCGGGGTCTAGCGAGGGTGTTTTTTCTGAGGGTCAGTATGGACTTGGGCTGAATGGCCTTCTGCACTGTAGGGATTCTATGATTTGTAACTTCTGGTGGAGAAAGCCTGGCACGTTCCATCCAATTCATAATGTATCCCTAGATTGCAGTAAATAACTTTAGGAATTTCCTCCAGCTGCTGGATATCCAGTTTTCGCTTTTCCATTTAAAAAGAGGAAACTGGACTTCCAGTGGCGACGATGTTTGAGTGAGCCGCACATTCGGCAGGCTCTCACTCCAGCGGGGCTTTAGGGCTGATTCCCCGCGATAGCGGGACCACGGAGCGGCAAAAAGGCGGCCGCGAAATTGCTGGAGAGCGGGCTGCAATCGATGGAACCGTGGGAGTCCAGGAAGTAGAGGAAGAGAGAGAGAAAGGGACAGAGGCAAGGAGCAGAGGAAGCTGACCTGGAACTTAAGATGGCGGACACACGGACCTTTCATGCTCCAGGAGATGGAAAACAGTTTTGAGTCGCTGAAGCAGGACAACTTGGACCCACTTCAGAAGGCAGTGGATCAGCTGAATCAGAGGCTGGATGCTCAAGAGGTAAAAGTTAAGGAGCTGGGAGAAGGAAGGCGGCAGCGAAAGTGCTGAGGAGCGGGCTACGGCACATGGAACAGCGGGAGTCCAGAAGGCAGAAGAAAAAAGAGAAAAAGGGACAGAGGCAAGGACCTGAAGAAACTTACCTGGGACCTAAGATGGCGGACACACGGACCCTGGACTCAGCAATCCAGCAGGCGCTGGATAACATGCTCCAGGTAATGAAGTCCAGTTTTGAAGCGCTGAAGGGGGACAGCTTGGACCCAATCCAGAAAGCGGTGGATCAGCTGAACCAGAGGCTGGATGTGCAAGATGTTAAAATTAAGGAGCTGGGAGAGGCGGTGGAGGAGCAGGCGGATGCGCAGACGGTTGCGGCGCTAGAAGTGGACGGCCTGAAAGAGCGGCAGAGAAGACTGCTGGACAGAGTGGAGGAGCTGGAGAATAGAGTCCGCAGGAACAATCTGAGGATGGTCGGCCTCCCAGAGGGGGCTGAGGGAGCTGATGCCGCAGCGTTTGTAGCAGACCTATTGATGCAGCTGATGGGGGCCGAAGCCTTTCCGCGACCGCCGGAGCTGGAGGGGGGACACAGAGTGCAGGGGCGGCCGGGCGGACCCCCCCGCCCGATGGTGATTAGGTTCCACAGGTTCGTGGACAAGGAGCGGGTGCTGTGGTGGGCAAAGAGCGCCAGGAGCAGCACGTGGAACAACAGTGTTCTCCGCATTTACCAGGACCTAAGCCAGGAGGTGGCTCGGCGGCGAGCAGCCTTTAAGAATGGTCAAGGAGGTGCTGTTCAAGAAGCACGTGAAGTTTGGTCTGCTGTTCCCGGCTCGCCTATGGGTCACGCACCAGGGTCAACACCACTACTTCTCCGAGCCTGAAGAAGCGATGGAGTTTGCAAGGGATCAGGGGCTGGTCCCGAAAAGAGGCCCCACGGCCGCGAATTAGGGCCCGAGGATTACTGTGGGAAGGTACGCCGAATGGGTCTGGACTGCTGTTCAACGGTTTGCTGGGTCAAAGGTGCCAAGTGGAACATTTGGGACGCTTTCCTTTGTTCATGGACATTGGTTTGGGGTTTTTTTTTGTTTTTTTTCTCATGTTTTTGGTTTTTCCTCTTTTTTTCTGTTTTTTCCTTTTTGGGCGGATTTGTACTTTTTGTGCAGCTCGCGGAGGACACTGGAGCCGGCTTGCCCCAGTGGGTTGGAGAGGGGGATGGGGCGCCGGGGAGTGGGGAGGAGGACAGGGAAACAATGGGAATGAGACAGGAAGGCGCCGGAGTGTTGAGTCACCGGGCTAGCAGATTGGCTAGTCAAGGGAGTCAGGTTGAGGGGGGGGGGGGGGATCACAGCCAGTGGATGGCAGGGGTGGGGGTATCGGGGATGTTCTGCTGACGTGGGAGGGACTTGAAATAGGCACTGGAAAGGAGGTCGAGGGTGGAGGCAGCCAACGGGCGGGCCAGGAATGGCGCGACGCACGGGCCGGGGGTCGGCCCGAGAAAGGCTATGGCTGACCGGTGTGGTGGGGGGGGGTTGTGCCCCCCGACCAGGCTGATCACCTGGAACGTCAAGGGACTGAATGGGCCGGTTAAGAGGGCGCGGGTGTTCGCGCACTTGCGGGCCCTGAGGGCGGACGTAATTATGTTGCAGGAGACACATCTGAAAGTGTCTGACCAGACCGGCTAAGGAAGGGCTGGATTAGCCAGGTCTTCTACTCGGACTTGGACTCGAAGTCCAGGGGGGTGGCAATCATGATCAACAAGCGGGTGCAATTTGAGGCGGAGGGCATAGCCGCAGACAGTGGGGACAGATACCTGATGGTACGGGGCAGACTGGAGGGGAGAAGAGTGGTGCTGGTGAATATATATGCCCCGAACTGGGATGACGTGGACTTCATTAAAAGAGTGCTGGGGAAGATCCCGGACCTGGACTCTCGCAGGGGGGGGGGGACTTTAACATGGTCCTTGACCCGGCTTTGGATCGGTCGTGTCCCAGAACGGGTAGACTACCAGCAATGGCGAGGGAGCTGAAAGGGTTTATGGAGCAAATGGGGGCATTGGACCCCTGGAGAGATAGACAGCCGACAGGAAGGGGCTACTCGTTTTACTCGCACGTCCATAAAGTATATTCTAGGATAGATTTCTTCGTACTAAGCAGGGATTGTATAGGGGAGGTAAAGAACACGGAATACTCGGCAATTACTATCTCAGACCGTGCCCCGCACTGAGTAGACCTGCAGATCGGGGGAGCGAGCTATCAACGCCCGCAATGAGGCCTGACATGGGACTGCTGTCGGAGGAGGGGATCTGTGAGAGGCTTCGGAGGTGTATGCAAAATTACTTGCAGGTGAATGACACAGGGGAGGTCTCAGCGGCGACCCTGTGGGAGGCGCTAAAGGCAGTAGTGCGGGGGGAGCTGATTTCAATTGGGGCCCACAGAGCCAAGGCAGACAGGGCAGAGATGGATAGATTGGTCAGGGAAATGGGTCGGATAGATGAAGAGCACGCGGAGTCCCTGGGGGAGGTTTTACTCGGGGAGAGGCAGAGACTACAGGCGGAACTGGGGGCACTATCCACGAGTAGGGCCGTGGAACAGCTTAGGAAGGCGAGGGGAGTGGTGTACGAGCATGGGGAAAAGGCTAGCAGACTGTTAGCGCAGCAACTCAGGAGGAGGGAGGCGGCCAGGGAAATAGGTAGAGTGAGGGATGGGGAGGGGCGCAAAGTGGAGGACCCGGCAGGATTGAATAAGGTATTCAGGGACTTCTATCGCAAGCTGTATACTTCGGAGCCGCCGGAAGAACCGGAGGAGATGAAAAGGTTTCTGGACGGGTTAACCTTCCCAACAGTAGGTGGGGGGCGAGTGGATGAGCTGGGGGCCCTGATTAGAGTGGAGGAGGTATTGGGGGGCCTAAAGGCCATGCAGTCGGGGAAGTCCCCAGGGCCGGATGGATACCCAGTAGAGTTTTATAGGAAGTTTTCTGAGCTGGTGGGCCCGGCCTTGGCGAGGGTTTTCAATGAGGCAAGGGACAGAGGGACCCTGCCGCCGACAATGGCACAAGCCACTACATCACTGATATTGAAGTGGGGTAAAGACCCGGAGGCGTGCGGGTCCTATAGGCCAATCTCCCTGATTAATGTTGACGCCAAGCTCCTGGCAAAGGTACTGGCGGTTAGAATGGAGGACTGCGTACCGGAGGTGATTGGGGAGGACCAAACTGGGTTCGTGAAAGGTAGGCAGCTGGCGGCCAACCTGAGAAGATTACTTAATGTGATAATGATGCCCCCGGTGGGTAGGGAGGTGGAGGTAGTGGTGGCGATGGATGCCAAGAAGGCCTTTGACCGGGTGGAGTGGGACTATCTATGGGATGTGCTCGGACGGTTTGGGTTCGGGGAGGGATTGGTAGATTGGATCAAATTATTATATCAGGCCCCGAGGGCCAGCGTCAGGACTAAGAGAAGTGTTGGAGTAATTTAGGTTGTACCGAGGGACCAGACAGGGCTGCCCGCTCTCCCCGCTGCTGTTTGCGCTGGCCATAGAGCCGCTGGCGATTGCGCTGAGAGCCGCAGAGGGATGGAAGGGGATGGTGAGGGGTGGGGTAGAACATAGGGTCTCTCTTTACGAAGACGACCTGCTCCTATACGTGTCGGACCCAGTGGCCGGGATGGGAAGTATACTGGGAATGTTGAGGAAGTTCGGCCAGTTCTTAGGATACAAATTAAATACGGCCAAGAGTGAAATGTTTGTGGTACAAGCAAGGGGCCAGGAGAACAGCTACCGTTTAGGCTGGTTGAGGAAAATTTCCGGTATTTGGGAATCCAGGTGGCACGAGACTGGGGCAGGCTGCACAAGTTAAATTTGGCCAGGGTGGTGGAGCAAACGAAGGGAGAGTTTCAGAGATGGGATGCACTCCCGCTGTCGCTGGCAGGGAGGGTGCAGACTGTAAAGATGACAATCCTCCCGAGATTTCTGTTTGTTTTTCAGTGCATCCCGATCTTTGTTCCATAGTCCTTCTTCAAAAGAGTTAACAGGATGATCATGAGCTTTGTCTGGGCAGGAAAATCCCCGCGGGTGAAGAAGGTGATGTTGGAGAGGAACCGCAGCGAGGGAGGGCTGGCTTTGCCGAGTCTGATTAATTATTACTGGGCGGCCAACATCGCTATGATAAGGAAGTGGATGGTGGGTACGGGGTCTATTTGGGAGCGGGTGGAGGTGGCTTCATGCAGGGGCTCCAGCTTGGCAGCCCTGGTCACGGCTCCTCTACCGCTGCCGCCGGCCAAGCACTCCACTAGCCCGGTAGTGGTGGCGACCCTGCGGATATGGGGCCAGTGGAGGAGGCATGTAGGGGAGACGGGGGCGTCGGTTTGGGCACCAATCTGCGACAACCATCGGTTTGTCCCCAGGAGTATGGATGGGGGGTTTCGAGTATGGCGACGGGCGGGGGTGGGAAGGGTGGGCGATATGTTCCTGGTAGGGAGCTTTGCGAGTTTGAGGAGCTTGGAGGAGAAATTTGGGTTGGTAAGGGGAAATGATTTTAGGTACCTACAGTTGTGGGACTTTGTTCGTAGACAGGTCCCATCTTTCCCACGCCTCCCGCCAATGGGGATCCAAGCCAGAATAGTCTCTAGCGGGGAAGAAGGGGATGGTAGAGTCTCGGGTATTTATAAGGTGCTCATGAAGGAGGAAGGGTCCCAGACAGAGGAACTGAAACTTAAATGGGAGGAGGAGCTAGGCGGGGAAATGGAGGATGGGCTGTGGGCAGAAGCCCTGAGTAGGGTAAATTCGACCGCAACATGTGCCAGGCTCGGCCTGATTCAATTTAAGGTCGTTCACCGGGCCCACATGACGGTGGCTCGGATGAGCAAATTCTTTGGGGTAGAGGACAAATGCGCTAGGTGCGCGGGAGGACCAGCGAACCACGTTCACATGTTTTGGGCATGCCCTAAGCTGAGGGGGTACTGGGAGGGATTTGCGGGGATCATGTCCCGGGTGCTAAAAACAAGGGTGGTGATGAGTCCAGGGGGGGTTTCGGGAGTCCAGGGGGAGAAAGAGGCCGATGTTTTGGCCTTTGCTTCCCTGATAGCCCGGCGACGAATACTATTGGCGTTGAGGGACTCAAAGCCCCCGAAGACTGAGTTGTGGCTTGCGGACATGTCGAGTTTGCTGGGTATGGAAAAAATTAAGTTCGCCTTGAGGGGATCTGTACAGGGGTTCGCCCAGAGGTGGCAACCATTTATTGACTTCTTTGCGGGAGAGTGAGCGTCAGCAGGGGGTGGGGGGGAGGGAGGGGAGGGAGGGAGGGGGGGGGGGGGTTAGAGTAGAGTAGAGTAGGAGGGAAAAAATGGCTGGTAGTACCGGTGGGAGAGGAGCGGGCTTGTGCAGTATGTTACGATTGAAGTATTGAAAGTACATGGATGTTTGCACATTTTTGCCTTTTTTGCTTTCTTTCTGTTGATGTCTGTAACTGTTTACAAAGCCAAAAACTACCTCAATAAAATTGTTTATTAAAAAAAAAGAAGAGGAAACTGAATAATTGCATATTTGAGTTGTCAACCCTCAATCCATCAGTGCAATGGACACACTCCCTAATTCACAAACTTGTTGGGCACAGTCTCTCTGGTAGAGAATACAATGTTATATATTTTGTGATAGTGACTTGTAAAATAAAGCTGCTTAAACTAACCAACATCAACTGTATTTCAGTATCTCTCACTTTCCCCATGTTACTTCCACTATATTTTCTGCAGATGGCTCTTGCTTGAATTGGGCCTGTCTCAATGTGAAATCAGAATTCCAAGAGCTGTTAATGCTTGAATGATTATCTGAATATCCTTCAGAATTAATATAATACTTTACCAACTCTGGAAGAGGCATTTGTCTCCAAGTATAAATCATCCTTCATTATAGGAAGTAACTTCAAAAGGTTTACTAACCAAAACTGACGAGATGTAGATTCCTATTTTGTTAGAATAAGATCTGTATCCAACCCCATTGGAATAGCTGATGGGTGAGGATACTTTCTGGGGATGTACAATCAATATCAATGCTCTCTGTATCCTGAAAATTTTTGCCACTAACAAATAGGCTGTTAAACTTTATTTAAAAAAGGGCTGGTAGCCTGATAGTGGATATTGTCCCCTCTTACACCTACAAACCACCCTTACTGTCTCTCAAAGTCTGACATAAGCAGAGCTTACAGTGATATAGCCCAAAAATCGAATTTAAAGTTTAGAAGTAGGTTACGGCTCCTGTTTCTTAACAAATGTTTGTTGAAGGGCAAAATTATAATATGAGGAATTCAGGATCTGGAACAGATGCTGCGATGCATTTAATTTAATTATTTTTTTGCCTAAAAATGAAATCTGCAATGACTACCTTGTAACATTTTATGTAACAAACAAATCACTAATCCTGCCTGAACATTCAATAACTGTTTGCCTCCCATAAAGCTCGAGAGAGAGAATAAAATGGATGCAAATCCTGCATCCTTCAATATTCCACCCAATCAATGCTGTTCTCATGACAATAGTAATTCAGTTCTTGACACTTCCGCATACTCCTGAGGAAAGTATAATGTATAAGGTGTTAGTGCGGCCACACCTGGAGTATTGTGTTCAGTTTTGGTCTCCTACTTGAGAAAGGACGTACTGGCGCTGGAGGGTGTGCAGAGGAGATTCACTAGGTTAATCCCAGAGCTGAAGGGGTTGGATTATGAGGAGAGGTTGAGTAGACTGGGACTGTACTCGTTGGAATTTAGAAGGATGAGGGGGGATCTTATAGAAACATTTAAAATTATGAAGGGAATAGATAGGATAGATGCGGGCAGGTTGTTTCCACTGGCGGGTGACAGCAGAACTAGGGGGCATAGCCTCAAAATAAGGGGAAGTAGATTTAGAACTGAGTTTAGGAGGAACTTCTTCACCCATATGGTGTTCGGGCCGGAAAGTGGAGCTGAGTCCACAAAAGATCAGCCATGATCTCATTGAATGGCGGAGCAGGCTCGAGGGGCCAGATGGCCTACTCCTGCTCCTATTTCTTATGTTCTTATGTTCTATGAAAGGGTTGCACAGTACAAAAGGATGCTTTACGCGAGCAACATATTTGCATCTAGAATATCTGATTTTCTTTGTATAGTAGCTTATCGTAAACCACCATGTCTTGGCTGTAACAAACTTGCACTACCTGTGATTCAATGGGGCGTAAGGGGGTGACTGTACCTCCTGCCACCACGGGTTAGAAGGGGAAACCGTCCATTCCAATTCACAAACGGTCACTGAATTCCTTATGGTGGTCAATATTGAGAACCATTTGTATGTTCCAAAAATCTCCTCTGGCCATAGAAAAGTCAAGACCTGACCCTAATTAGAACTAAACTAAAATAATGAAGCCCACAAGGGGTAATGTGTTTTATGGAGGATGAAGCTTTTAACTTCTTCTTTAAATTGATTGTCAGCAGCTGTTTTGATCCTGAAATGGGTGAAAATGTACATTCTATTTGCTCTGATGCAGCTTTCAATGAAAATTCTTAATAAAAATAAATACCTATTTATGTCGTCCAAAGTAGATGAACTCCTGTTGTTATCATAAAAGTAATGCTACTTAACAAAATGTTCTGATTTTTCAGGCTAAGAATAGCCAGGATGTACATTTGTGTAAAATGCTCCAATTTGAAAGTGATGTAAATGGAATCCTGATTCTTGGTTGGGCTGAATGGCCTGGTTCTGTGCCTGATATCCGATGTTTTTCTCATGAAATGTGAACTAATTATTTATTTCATGCATTATTTCGACTGGAAAAATATTACTGGTGCTGTTCAGAGAATCTTGAATTGGCAGTTCTGAAATAAATCCCCCCCACCCCCACACTGAGCCATTCCATGGACGTGTAGGAAGGAATCGCCCTAGTCAATGAATTTCCACGTTACCATTAATTTGAAGCTAAATAGAAACCAGGCACTTCTCTTTGGAAAGGAAGGGAGGAAAAAATTCATCTGATGAGTCACTGGAAAATTCTGGCATGTCTTGTGGAAAGATTGGTCTGCACCCAATAGTTGGGATTGGTGCATGAAGTCAGCAGACCTGAACAAGAGGAAAAGGCTGAAGTATGCAACATGATGAGTTTGATTTCTGCTTCAACGTCGTGTGGAGATGACATGTACAGCTCTGTAAATAAAGATTGTTTTTTATGAATAACGGTCTGTGGTAGAATTCTTAGGGTAACTAGCAAACCCAAAAGAAACCTCAACCAGACCCCAAATCTGATGAAACGAGAGCTTCCATCTCACTGAGATGACTTTTTAGACCAAACTGTATCCAACAACCTGCTCTGAAAATTCTGTTCACGGTTTGACAGGTGTGACAAATTTCACCACAGCAGCTGAGACAATCCACAGCATTCTAAACCAATCAACACTTTTCTAAATAAAGCAAGCAAGTACACTTTTTAAAAAAAAAGTCAATTCACCCTTTCTCCCAAAATTGCATGACCCTTTTAAAAAATAAAATCCAGGATTCATATCCACAACTTGGCCAAAACATAATCAGTTCTTCTTTGGGCCATACCGTTTCAATGTACTAAGTTTTGTTGATTATCCATTAGTTTCTCAGGTATATTGTTTACAGACTAACGGGTGAAAACCTTAATTTCACCTAACTTCAGTGGTAGCAGTAATAAATGGAGGGCGAGGGAAAAGTATTTTGTATCTAAAAGAGTGGCTTGGCATTGATACAAAGCACCTCTCATGACCTCAACATCTCTTGAGCACTTTACAGTCAATTAAGTACTTCTGAAGGGTAGTCATGCAAGCTTCTATTTTTATGTTATTAGCAATGCTTCTGTGCCTCCATCAATGTGAAATATGCAATTGAGAGAAGGGCTTATCTGATGGTGTGAGAATTGGGGTGTGAATGTGTTGTGCATCAGAGCGGGAGGAAGGTTATGGGTCACCAGTGAGATCCTCCGAAGTGGTGATTTCTCAAACTTGGCTACATCACAATGTCAACAACACCAGAGGGAAGTTGAGGATTTTTTTTCCCCCATTGGAGGAACATTAACTTGGAGGGCGTGGTAAATGCAGCATTTCCTGAACCTTCTATCCAACGTTGCAAAAGCAACATGAGCAAAACCTACTGGACTGGTCATTCTTAAGGAGTTCTACTAGATTATCCAAAAAGGGGGTTAAAAGTAAACTAATTTCAAAGAAGTACATATGAAAGAAATAAAGGTACTGCCTGCAACCAAAAAGGCAAGTTTACAACCTATTATTCATTAGCACCTCTGGCTTTTATCACAATTAAAATCCATTGCATCCTGATTGCTGTAAAGAACCTGTAGCCCAGGAGCTATGAATTCCAACCCAGGATTTTAATGCTTTGTAGTTCAGTGTCTTTGGTGTGTCAATTTTGCTAATTCTTAGTTGGTTTATTAAACAGCACACTGAGCTCAATGCAACAAAAAAGTGGAAATACCAGCTGTTGGAAGGAAGTGTTTTCAAAGAAGGGAAGAACTAAAGTGCATGTTGGTATTTATCTCCGATGCATAGATTATACTTGGTCACATGCTGCACAGCTGTACATAGCAATTTTCAAGTTCAGGGTTTTATAGTTTTTTGAATGGGGCACCATTGTCGACTGCTGTGTGCTGTAATTACAGGAAGTTATTTAGCAACACTTGTCAGTAAAGTGTGGGTGTGCAGCTCCTTACAGCAATATACCTTGCAAACATTGTACAATTTTGTAGATTGTCGTATGTTAGCTAATAACTCCAGTGGACTTTAGCATCGCTGGAGTCGGTAGTCCCTGGTCACGATACAATAGCCCTTTCTGGAACATACATCTCAGGTTAACGAATATGAATAGGATCATGCCCACCTCTGAATACACCAAACAGTGAATAACTTAACAGTGCTTATATCCAGGAGCTCGCTTGAAAAACTGCTGGAATATATCGTGTCTGTATGTGAACAAATGTCCATGCCTTCAGGAAATAAACGTAGCAATCTGTGAGGAGCAAAATGCACTGCTAAATTATACATACGTAACAAACTTGGTTCCAAAATTTACAGACTGAAAAAGCCATTGCACAGATGAATCTGAATGAGCGTGGTCTCTCAGAATTACTCTCAAGAGTAAAGGTTTAAATTTTCAATTTTAATGGTGCAGTTCACTGGAAGCCTACCAACAGATTCTGGCCATTAAAAGTATTTTGCTACCAACCAGAAACAAATTGGAATAGCTGGAAACTCAAATTCACTTTCAGATTATTCAAAATTATTTATCGGCCAAACTCTAAGGGGGGAGAGCTCAAAACCAAATCCTCGTTGTACCAGTGTCTATTGATAAAAGGCACACTTTGCAGTTGCGGTACAGTACGAAGTGAACATAAAATATATATTTTTTTGTGGTCAGTGTGGTTGAGATTAGGAACTTGCTGCCCACTTTTCCATCGTAATGGCTCACAATCTCTGAATCCCAATGCGAGTGCCTGAGGTAAGGATGAAATATGGAGACTAGGATTTGCATTGTCCTCTTCTGCACTACAACCCTTTACCATCCCTTCCCCTGTACTGGTGACCAGCAACAACAGGCATTTACATGAATACATGAAGCAGATTTAAGGGGCTTGTATGGTGTTGGACCAATCCTGACAGTTTTCACAACTTGCAGTAGATTTTCTTTTCTTTGTGCAATCTCCAGGGACTGGGTGTTGAAAAAGTGGAGGCTGCTGTTCTATCACTGTGGGGAAACAGAGGGGTGTTCGATATATTAGACCAGGGGTGGGCAAACTACGGCCCGCGGGCCGCATGCGGTCCGCCAAAGGTATTTCTGCGGCCCACCAAGTCATTAAAAAAAAAAAAAAAAAAATTTTTTTTAAAAGAATTTTTTTAAAAAAATTTTTTTAAGGTTAATGGGGGGGGCTGTTGGGTTACTTACTGGTATAGGGTGGATACGTTGACTTGAGTAGGGTGATCATTGCTCGGCACAACATCGAGGGCCGAAGGGCCTGTTCTGTGCTGTACTGTTCTATGTTCTATATGAGGCGCCCAGAATCATAACCGGGTGAAGTAATTATTTTACTTATGCGGCCCTTTGTGAATTGCGAATTTCTGAATGTGGCCCTTGCACGGAAAAGTTTGCCCACCCTTGTATTAGACATATTTCAGAAGATTCCTTGGAGGGGAAAGAAAAAGTAATTGTTGCAGTTTTAACATGTTTAATTGTTGTAGCTCAGTGTTCTTCAAACTCGGGGGTGCGACCTGCGGGTAGGTCGCGGGCGGGTGTCGGGAGGGTCGCGGAGCCGTCCTTTCGGGCGCTCCCGATAGCGCAAATCCCTGCGCAGCAGCCGGCTTTTAATAACGCTGGCTGCAAGCGGACTTTAAAATGGCTGCGAACATGTAAAAAAAAATTCAGCGCATTGCGCATGCACGCACAATCATCGGCGCGCATACGCAAAACTATGCCGATGATCGGGCGTGCATGCGCAGTGCGGCCACTATTTTTTTCAACGGTCGCGGCTTTTTGTTTTACAAGTTCAGGGTTTTTTTATTCATTTTGTTCATTTATTTTATTCATTTAATTTTTATTTTTTTTCATTTATTTTATTCATTTTTTTTTTACAAGTTCGGGGGGTTTTTATTCATTTTATTCATTTAATTTTTATTTTTTTCATTTATTTTATTCATAAAAATTTTTTTTTTTTACACGTTTGGGGGGGTTTGTTTGATAAAATTTTACAGGAAAAAAATGCATAACTTTGGACAGATGGAGACTCCATACTTTCCGACACCGGAAGGCTTCACCTTCATCCAACAGGTTCCATTGGAGGAGCGTGTACGAGGGCCAAAGGGACACAAAATCATTTCCTCCATTTTTATCAGCAGCTAATTTGCACAGCAAGTTAAAACACCATAATGGTTTTTGTAAGGAATTGATTAAAGTCAAACCTTTTTGGGTTTGGGTTTATTGTCACGTGTAACGAGGTACAGTGAAAAGTATTGCTCTGCATACAGTCTAGCCAGATCGTTCCATACATGAAAAAAACTTTGACAAAGGGTCATCTGTACTCGAAATGTTAGCTTTTTTCTCTCATAGAATTTACTGTGCAGAAGGAGGCCATTCAGCCCATCAAGTCTGCACCAGCCCTTGGAAAGAGCACTTCATTTAAGCCCACACTCTCATTACAGATGCTGCCAGACCTGCTGAGGTTTTCCAGCATTTTCTCTGATTACTTGCACTGTTGCAAAGATAATACTTGTGTTAGTACCTATCCAAAGGAATTATTGACCATTAACCTTACAGCTAAAACTACAAACTTGTGGAGAGTACGATGTACCAACTATTGCCACTCTTCCAAATGGCAAAGTGGATTACACGTTCTACAGTTGAATATGTGGGCAGTTTCAATCATAGTATCGAATATTTCAGTATTGAAATATGATGCAAAGAATTACCATTGGAATGGGGGAGAAAATTCAGAAGGGCACTGATTAGGCAAGCATTAATAAAATAGATGCATGAAAGGAAAGATGCTGGAAGGAAACATGTTGGATATTGGAGGTGGGAACACAATTGTTTATTGGATATTGAGGATTCAGATGCCAGAAAATTGTAATTTTCCAAATATGATACACTCAAATATCTCCACATTTTCATGAATGAAAAGTCAAATTCACCTTAGCCAGATGGATCATTTACACTGGCTGACTTGGGGCAGACGTATGCAAGGAATTTCTAGACTTCCCATCTGGATAGACTTAGGAATTGGAGCCAGTCAGTTTTGTTTTGGCTGCAGGCTTATAGATCAAACAAACCTTGGCTTTTTAAAGAAATCTAAGTTCATAAATACTGAAAATTGATGAGAACGAGAGATGGTTCTTACTTCTGCATTAGAAATTGGAAAAATGTAAAGGGAATACCACTGAAATACTACATTTCTGCTAAGTATACATTATCATTGACAGCACATCCAGAAAATATGTTCTTGACCAACTAACTACCTGTGGTCGCTTTCTAGTGAGCACCACACACCTGTCCTGCTACCTTCAGGGATATGTACACAATCATCCCAAGATCCCTCTTCCTCTGAGCTTCCTCGTGTCCTGCCATTCATTGAGTATTCCATTGTGACTTGAGTAAAATGAACATTCTCTGGAAATTGTTGGGACAAAGTGCGATGAATACGGAAGTACAGTAGCGCATGCATTTTTCTTTACTTTCACCTTGTCCCAAGACAAAATATATTTTTCTTTCATGAAGAGAATATTTCAATCTATTTTAAGCCTTAAATGCTTCCTGATCCATGAAGCTATAATTTAAAAAATAATAATCAGACTTGGCAGTTCAAGTGGTGGCAGCTAGTGGTGGTATGGAAAATGTGCTCGCAATAATGGAAGATATGAATCTCAAAAGAAGTGTTTAGAAAAGAGAGGAAAAAAGGAAAGCTTAAAAGCATGATTTAAACCAGAAAATTGTTGAAGGCTGAAATAATCTTGGATTCAGTCCTGACGGTTATGC